>NW_019525055.1:1370985-1371539 GCF_002814215.2 Seriola lalandi dorsalis
ACTTGTAGCTTGTGGCAAAGAAAAATAAAAGACGCGAAAAGTGCAAAATGACTAAGAGCCATGAGTTTGTGGCGAGCAGCTTAGAGCTAAGAGTTTAGCCGGGCTTTGAGCAAAGATCTCAGCTTCTAGTTTCTGCATCGTTTCTCACTTCGCGCATCTTCTTGTCCTCTGGTTTCTCTTCTGGTTTCTGGATTCTGAACAGATTTTCAGGGCTTCTGTCCGGCATTGGCTTCAGAATAGGCTTAGAAATGGGCAATAGGCAATTTTGGCTTCTTAGCTTCTTGGCTTCTTGGCTTAGAAAAATAGGCTTTTTTTTTGCAATGTGTGAATTGTTCACGACTGTTTTATCCCCTGGGGGCTGGCGCATGTTTCATGGGCGTCACCCGTCTTCTCATGTGTTTCCACTTGGAGAAGAGAGTAATTTTCCACTGAACTTTAGAATAATTTAAATCTAGAGTTTACTTATAAACTCGCACATCCTTCTTCCACCATGACCACAAAACATTAAATGGAATAACATAAAACTACTTGCACTAATAATGGCAGAGAGGAGT
>NW_019525055.1:1371559-1371981 GCF_002814215.2 Seriola lalandi dorsalis
ATGATGCTACATCTAAGAATTAGGTTTGATGATTAAATATTGCTATATTTCGACATCAACCCAGTCATGAGCAGAGTGTTAAGACCGGCCTACTGTGAGTTGCGCTGTAGCTGAAGACCCTCGGCTGGAACCCAGGCGGCTGTGGTTGCCGTGGTAACCCTGGAGACGCGGGGTCTAGGTGGATTCTCCTGGAGGCTGTGTCCCGTTATCACGATTACGGATTCTGCCGGTGTCTCAGCAGTTCAGCTCTGGTGGAGTTTGCCAGGAGACTTTCTGTCTCGGGCTTTCTTGATTTCTGCTCGGCTTCTCTGCAGGAGGTCGTGCAGATGTTATCTGCTGGCGTCTCTTGCGGGTTGATGCGAAATAAACTCTAATGCTCTTCACTTTGGTTGGGTAACTTAGAGGAGACTGGCGTTGACCAG
>NW_019525055.1:1372001-1372941 GCF_002814215.2 Seriola lalandi dorsalis
CGAAACATTCAAAGGACAACCATGCGGACTTGTTCCGAGACTTCAGTCAAGAACGACAGGTGATAATGTTGCTCACCTGTTCACTGCACTGTAATGTCAATGAAAGTAGTACAAAGCCCCTCCCAGCCCAGTAATAAACCTACAGTAGCCTGCAAACAGAGAGCTAAAACATGTCCATGGTTAATAAATACATTAAAAAATTTATTTTTAAAAATTAAATGACATTCTTTAAATATTTAAATAACCCATTAAGGCAATACATAATATAATGAAATATTTTTTACAAAAAGTATCGAAAAGTATCGAAAAGTATCGAAATACATATTGGTATTGGTATCGGTATCGAAACAGAAATTTGGTATCGTGACAACCCTAGTCTGCGCTGTGGTCAATTCTATAAACAGTTTTGAGGCAGAAAGGTCTGAATAAATCACAGTCCATCCAGGTCACCTCATTATTAACGGAAAACTACAACTTTGACAAAACACATTGCTTGTACTTTTTTTCTTTTGGTCTGATGACTTCCCCCAATGGTGGCAGATGTGTGTGACCCAGATAGCTTCACATAATGAACTGAGGAGGCGAAATGCAAACAGGAAAGCCATATCAACAGAAGCCAGGCAGGGAATTCAGAAATACATGTGTTATTTGTTTGTATTTGTTAATTTCCCCCTTCATTAGTTCTGTTTTCTGGCTAATGGCCTGCTCTGCTACTATTTGCACCAGCTGGCAGAGAGAAGGACTCCAGTTGTAAACCTTTAATGAGTTAATATCAGTCCACTACTGCCAGTATACCTTGGGGCAAACAATTGGTTATACAGTGCAATCAAATACATTCTGACGTCTTGTTTTATTTGATTTATTTAGTCCCTTCTTACCTCAAAAGGGGGACATTGTACACGATATGATCAAAACAATAAGTCATTAACCAGAAAAAAAA
>NW_019525055.1:1372961-1484980 GCF_002814215.2 Seriola lalandi dorsalis
ATTAAATGGAATAACATAAAACTACTTGCACTAATAATAGCAGAGAGGAGTAATAGGAGTGTTGATTTCATATTACATCCTTCAAACCTGGAATTAATTATGATACAAGTGGTTAATTGATCAAACAACAATATAAACATTTCCCAAAGCTAATAATCTATACATATGGATTACACAGCAGTTCTTCGACTGTAATAATAATAATATGCACATTCTGGATCTCATGTAGTGTGTTACGTTGTGTGAAGGATGCTGACAGTATGGTCACATGAAGGACCTTGTCTTAAAATCTACATGTTACATTTCAAACATTCTATGGGATAGAAGTTCGGGATTAAACTATTACATAGGAACATCTCATGAGTTAGAGAACAGTTGGATATTTAATTTTACATTCATCCTTTGATCTGTGTCTGTGCAGAGAGTTCTGCTGGTCACTACCCAGGATTGGAATGTGGGTTGTAGTTTATGACTCTTATCTAGAGAGGGACAGAAGAAGAGAGGTTGGTGTGTGTGTGTGCGTGTGTGTGTGTGTTCATGCATGGCACAGACAGGCCAGGATTCACACCTTAGTGTTAATCAGTCCTTTTTGTTGTTACTTGTCCTATACAAGAAACAATCAAATATCACTTCTCCAGTTATCTGGTGTCCATTGGTTGATCCCCTGGAGCTGACCCTTTGATCTTTGGTCTGGTTCTGTGTCGTTCAGCCATGCTAACAGCATGGTCTGTTTGTGGAGGAGGGGTCCTTTGTCTCTGTTTCCTATCAATCTGATAGTTTGATGATGGAAAGAGTCGCAAAGTGTCAAATGTGAGTCCGTAACTCTGCATGTCCTTATAATGAACTTCCTTAATGGCTTGTGACTGATGCCAGGCCAGTATGTACGCTACAGTCATATCAAATTGTCCACATCCACGTTTTATTTTGTTATCCCCACCTCCCTTTTCTCAGACTTTTTCCTCAGTTTCTGTCTGTACTCTGTGCTTGGGGAGATTAGGCTAATGTGCATACAATTGCATTGTTTAGTCTGATGCCAATAAAGAGATTTTAGGGAATTATTGAATATTTATACCCCTGTCTGAAAAGCTATAGGGTTTCAGTCTTCTAATCTCTGCCTTTGTGGAAGGTATAATTATTCATGCATGGAAGTGTTGCTTCCTTGTGTCTGTGTGTGTTTTTCAGTATGTGGTTTTGTGTATTGTTGTGAGCCTGCAGTTGAACAGACAGACAGTTGAACTGATAAAAAATATATGCGTCTCTCTTAAGTACTCCATGCAGATATACCGGGCTGTGTCAAGATTGGTGCACTGACAAATGAAAGATTTGGGTGGAAAACTGTGATCTCTAGTATTTGTTGCATATTTGACTGACACTTTTTTTTTTCTCTTTTGTCCGTAATGTGCATTGGCCATTTAATTTGTTCCTGTAAGACATGGTAGAAATGAACTGTAGCCACTGCAGCTTACACTGCCTTATTTCATTTTCTTGCAAAGCAACTCAAATGATTGTCATCTCTGAGTTTCAAAGAACAAGTATTAGCGACTGCGTCTCACAAGACATTGTTTCTGTTTCCGGTAACTAAAAAGATGCAATCTAGATACGTCATGCAAATTTATATACTTGCTTGTAGCTGTGTGGGTAAGCTAGTTAGTTTCTGTAATAATGAATACTATGATTATGAATCAACAGTTTTGTTTGTGAAGTTTGCAGATGGGGAGAAAGAATAGATTTTTGTGTGATTTATTATCTTTTATGAGTCAGAATCGGGTAATAGATTTTAAAAATATTTCACCATTTAGTAATGTTATTATGAGTCGCTAACACTACTCTATATTCTGCTTTTTGTCCCTTTAGATTTTAGTAGCCCGACTTATGCATGACTCACGCAAATACCCCAGAAACAAATGTTAGCGAAGTGGATTTCAAGCACTAGCCCAAGAGAGAGCTACCTGCAGACACTGCACCACTTTACAATGATCCAGCCAATTCTGATCAGGCAAAGAAAATAACTAGCCTTCACAGCACTGTGGATAAGAAGGGGTTTCCCTGGTCCTGGCTGTGCAGCAGTGATGGTATTCTCTGCTGCTGGGGACATAACATTCAATGTTAAAATTACCCTCTGCATTCATATACAATACACAGATTAGTGATGTTCTTTTAAGTTTAAAGAGAAGGTATTCCAAGATTAAACCTTACTTCTTTGTCGTTCAAATGATGCAGGGGTTGTGTTTAATACCATTCCACCTGGTCTTTATTTTGCTGTGAGAATTTGATTATTTTCAAATGGTATACTGCTGCAGAGGGTTTCAGCTGCAGGTACAAGAAATCTCTTTACAATTAATATTATCGCACTCAGTTAATATTATAGTTCTTCAGTGGCATCACATAATGTAAGCCTGTTTGATTCATTATACCCATTCAATTAGGATGTTTGAAATTTGGATAATTGGGTTCCACTGTATTGGTCATTGTGATTTAATTCTTCATTACAGAGGATAGAGGAAGATTACTTTAATACCAAGTGTCATTCTGCATAAATAACCATGGCCTCATGTAGATCTTTATTTCATCAGAGCAGTTTAGGAATCCCATCAGCAGCTTGAGCTTCAGTATCTTGCTCTGGGGCGCTTCGGCAGTGATGGTGCATTCACAGACATGTCACAGCCTCCTGTCAGTGCAGATTGCAACTTTTTGGTTATTGTCCACCCTCTGTACCAGTGATCCCTCCAGCAAACACTTAACACCCATGTACATTGCAGGTTTTTGACATTCGATGGTCATCCCATGCTGTCATCACAGACTCATAAAAACTCAACAGTTCAAAGGAAGCACTGATTTCTGTAGGCTAGTCTCCACTCAGTGTGACAGAGAGTTAAATGATTTAATGATTCTGCCTTTTTGCCTGCATTGAAAAGACGCATTAAATTCTGACCTCTATTAAATCAGAGTGCCAAAATGCATTTGAAGTAATTTCTTTGCACCTTTCTGAACTTGTATCAACTTGAAGCAATAACATTGCCTCTCTGGGAAGCAGAGGCTCTTTTGCTCACGGATGAGGCTAATTAACGCCTGCTATGTTCTCATCATTCTCCTTCCCCATTCATTTGGCATATTAGGCAAAATGCTCTGAGAAATGTAATTACATTCATGCATCATTAATAGCATATCTCAAAGTTATTTAGATGGGTAACAGAGAATTATGGACTTGTGCCCAACTGCGTGTTTCGCCGATGGATTGCACACGACTCACACATATAATCTTTCAATAAAAGTATAAATACTTAAAATATTTGCCCAGAGGAAGGAGATAGTGATGTACTAAGTTGTGGTAGATAATGGAATAAGATTTTTCATTTTCCATTGTTTGTGTTTAAGAAAAAGAAGACCTTATTTTATTCTAGCAAAGCCATTCTTATCAAGGATTATGGGATATGTCTGCATGCAGGCCTGTTCTGACTTCATGCTTAGTATTCATAAGGATTTTTGGCCAGTATCAGTTTTTTTTTATAGATTTACAAATCACCCTGCTTGCATTGTTATTTGTAAATCTAAGAAAAATCATTAGTATGGAGAAGATTCTGCTTAAAATATGTCTGCTGTCTCTGTTGTGGCTCTTCATTATTTTTCTGTGGAATACCAAATATAGTAATATTGTAAAATATTTATATATATTCGTTTTATCAAGATGGGATGTACCGAAGGAATATCTTGAAATTAAAAAAATAGTAAGAATCCCTGCTGTTGTATAAAGCTAAAGCTTAGCATCTATTTAAATTTATTTTCACACTGAGCATGAAGTGAACCATATTTGAAATCTTAATGCAGCATAGTACTCAAAAGTGGCTGTTTCATGTGTTAAAGCCTTTTCTATGTGTGCCAGCATGTTTCAGGTTCTATGGCATCCAGATGAAATAGAGTTGAGAACAGGGCCTCCAAAATATTAAGGAGAAACAACAAAAAGAGAATTGGAATCTCCTGTCTTGCAAAAATAAAAATATTTTAAAATTTTGGGGTTTTTTTTGCCCAGCAAACAATAAAAGAACAGCACTGTGCCTAGTATTTTTTGATTTCCTATTCTGCATGGCTCCTTGTTACAGCCACTTTGATGTTAGTTTTATGCTCTATGTGCATTGTCAGTCTGTGCACATCAGAAACGTTTAATAGATTTAACTAAGGAGCTTCAGTTGTACCTAACATGGCCAAAAGTATGCAGAAACCTGAACATTACACATCTCATTGAATTTTTCATAATGTTGCTATAATAGCCTTTACTCTTTTGGGAAGGATTTCCACAGAATTTTGGCACCCGGGTGGAGACAGTTTTTTTCTAATACAGCCACAAGAGCATTATAGAGGCTGGGCACTGATGTTTGGCAACAAGACCTGGCTCAGTCTGTTCCAGATCACCCCAAAGGTGTTGGATGAGGTTGAGGTCAGGGCTCTGTGCCAGGCCTGTTAAGTTCTCCCACACCAAATTTCAGTACAGACCTGGCTTTGTGCATGGGGGCACTGTCATGTTAATAGGAAAGGCCTTCCCTAGACAGTTGCTGTAAAGGATGAAACACACTTGCAGTGTTTCCCTTAGAAATAGATTGTTGATTTGATTTATGGGGGTAGCTGACTGGGGTGGAGGCTTTCTTAAATGAATTTTTAGATAATACCGTATATATGGTGCTCCACTGCATGTGTTTTAATTTTTTGACAGATAAATTACTGAACAACATATACAGTATAATGTATATATAGTTTAGTATGAACAATAGATACAGTTGAGTGTTGTTTACATATTGTGGTTGGCCAGTGAGCCCAGTCCCAGAACACACACACAGCATGCTCTCTACACCCTAAGTGACGCAGAAAAGAGACAGACAGGGAGGGTAAAAACTTCATAGGTTTCTTCACAGCCCAATCGATGTGGCGGAATTTCTCCTGGTACTCCCAATGACCAGTCTGACTATGACAGTGAGGACACCACAAATATATCAATATATGGGACACACTGCACAAATATCATTGTATGCTGTAGAAAAACAGACCTGGACCAAACTTATACAAAAGCGTGTGGACAGGGGCAACAGGAATGCACTTTGGCACAGATTTTCTAAAGAGCACAAATACATGAAATTGAAGAGCTTTGCCTAAATTTTAGCACTTGAAAAACCCTTTGTTGGGTCAGTGATGATTATGGCAGCGTGGCCACAGATGAGAGCAGAGAACAGTTCACTGCTCGTCTCAGCTCTATCGTCAAGCTGTATTGATCTCTATTGGATTTGGTCCACAACACACTCTCACCTAACTCAGAGGTTAACCCCCAAAGGCCCCTAAAAGACTCTGAAGTTTATAGTGACTCTTCCAGGCAAGGAGAATGAATGAGGTATGGCTCATTCAGTGCCCAAAGGTAACTTCAGCCTAGCTAAATCTCAGCACAGTACTTCCAAAGTATTGACTCCCATTATTCTATTCCTCTTCATGAGACTTCTTCTGTGCAGGGTTCAGAGGTAATAAAACCTAGAAAAAAACAGACATACTGAGCTAAATGTAATTTTTGAACTTTGAGAAACAGCCATCAAAACAAAGCAATAACAATAGAATAAAATTAGCGTGAAGGTAATTCTTTCAGAGTCACACACTAACATCGCTATCTGTAACACTCAATTTATTACACAGGACTTCCATAAAGCATTTACAAAGGCACATAACACATGCCCAGGAAAATATGTAGCTAATTTGATTTCCAATTAAGTTCACTGTTTTAAAATTGAACATTACTTTATATTCACTGGTAATACTTGGTTTATTGTTCAAATATAAATTATTGATTCTCATTACACATCTTTGTCACATAGTTTCAATAACCAGATTTCGGGGATTTTTAAAATGTTTATGTGGTTAAGTAAAAAATGAATATGGGCCAATATATCATTCACTTTGTTAGTCAGTTATTACGGACCTTCAATGGGTCCATCTCTAATGTTTGTTTTTATGTGTAATCCTGATGTACAATTTGTAATCACTTTGTGAGATTATATCTACCACAGCCTCTCCATCTTTTCCTGCAGACTTTCCACCATGATGCTTGGTTATAGCATTCATATGACTCCTGCATTGGACTAAACAAAGCCAATCTTTTCATTTCCTGTTTCTTCTTTTGGTTTTGTTGAAGATAAGTTAACGAAGACAGCTAATATGAGCAGAGAGCTAATATGAGCAAAGATTAATTTAGTCTAAAATGTAGAAATATATAAACAGTGTGGGGTGCAGTGAAGCTGCAGAACAAAACGGAACAGCAGTTTCGAATATTTTTTGTGGTACAAAGGTGGTATGGACACCTACAGAGGGGGAGGGGCAGAACCATGGGTGGAGCTCAATCCCCCACTGATTGCAACCTGTAATGCAGAGGCTGAAGTCAGATTTACAGCTGGGTTTATCGCTGGACACATGTAGAGGCATGCTTACCTCTAGGGCCCAGCAGTGTTACCAGGTCCTGTTGTGCCATGCTGAGCCATGCTGGGTAGGCCAGGGCAGGTGTCTGTGCAGACAGACTTTATTCACACTGGGAGACAAGCTGGAGACCAGACACTGCTCTGTAGCTACAGTTAATAGAGTGACACAGCACAGAAAAAGATGCACAGCCCTTACTGTATGTTTGTGCAAACACACTCTTGCTGCCTCTGTGTGTGTTGAAGAGCAAAGCTTCCCTCACACACAT
The DNA here is from genome assembly GCF_002814215.2 of Seriola lalandi dorsalis. Lineage (NCBI taxonomy): Eukaryota > Metazoa > Chordata > Actinopteri > Carangiformes > Carangidae > Seriola > Seriola lalandi. The sequence continues at coordinate 1,379,671 of NW_019525055.1, forward strand.
TAACACATACGGTATATGCCTGTGCACACACACCATGCCTCTGGCTCTCACCACTCCCATTGATCAGCACAGCACGGGCTCTGCTACACAGCATGATCATCAATGTTAATTTAACTTTCGACAGTGTTAAAATCAACACCCTGCCAGTGTTTATATAATTTCACATCTGTCAGAGATATTTAAATGTTTTTGAAGTTTGAAAGTTCAAAATAACATCTACTTCAGAGCTGTTAGAGTTTTATGAGTGGGTAGACAACTTCCCATTTGACTCTGGTCAGCTAGAAGTGATTGTGGCATTAAAATCAACAGTTCGTAATAGTGGAAAACGGGCTGTTCTATGGAACGAGGGACAGTAGTTGGAGGCTTGCAGAGCACATACTGTATGACCAAACCAGACCAGCTATCATCTTCCTTCCTCCCTCCCTCCCCGTGTATGCATGGCTGGAGTCCAATCGTGTATGAATATGGAGCTCAGCTAAAGTTGATTGATGCCAGTTGTCTTGGCAAGCAATCACACCTGCACCAATATTTTTGGTCCCCTTTAGTCTCTCTCTATCTCTCTCTCTCTCTCTCTCTCTCTCTCTCTCTCTCTCTCTCTCTCTCTCTCTCTCTCTCTCTCTCTCTCTCAAGAGAGCAGTCAGTTAGTTTGATAAGTGATATTTATAGCCGTAATGGCAGCTGGAGAGAGCATGCACAGCATGGCAAGGCAGGGACTTATCAAGAGAGTGGACCATTCAAAGGCATCAGGGAGTTGGGGCTTTGTTTTCATTAATTGCTTTCATCGTCACTGTCCGTCTCTCTCTCTCTCTCTCTCTCTGCCACTGTCTATGTCTTATACAAAGTCCTCTACTCAGTTCTGGCTTGAAGGACAAATATGTGGCTGACTGCTGTTATCACTTTGGTGTGAAACATCCTGTCTGTAGAAAATAGAAGAAAAGTGTTTTCACTGTCAGTACCTTCTCTTTGAGTTAAGAGCACACTCTTGAGAGGGTGAATATTTTTAACGTCACAGGGGGCAAACGCCATTGTGGCTACTTCGATTTCTGAGAGCAAATGATTGGCTGGTTTTACCTCTAATCAGTAGCAATCATAAAACTTGATTGAAGATGAAGGATCACCTGTGATGGTGGTCAAATCCTGATGACAGAGGGTCTAATAATGATAATGGCTGGGGTTCCTGTGGTGCTGCAGCACTGTTGGCTCACCTTTGATCACCTGAAATACCTGGGGTCATCAAATGGTTGTAAATGTTTTTACTTGTTTCAGTGCAGCCAATTAAAGTAGAAGCTATATGCTATATGAATATGAAGAATTAATCATTACATTTAGAAAAATGATAAATACACTATTTGAAGCCATGTCAGCTGCTGGCTGGTCAATCTGTTGTTTAAAAAAATGAATAGAACTTCAAACATTAATCAATTAAATTAATAGTATTATACTATTTTGATAATTAATTAATCATTTAAGCCATTTCTTAAGGAAAATCTGCCAAATATTCTCTGGTTTCCACTTCTCTAAGCGGAGAAATGTATCCTTTTTATATCATAGATTTACTATCTTTTGGTTTTGGACTGTTGGTCAGACCAAAAAAGACATTTGAAGAAGTCACCTCGGACGCTTGGAAAGGTTGATGGAGCATTTTTGAACATTTTATAAGTGCTTAATCACCAAAAAAAATTCAACAGATTAATTGATAATGAAACTAATTGTAAGTTGAAGCCCTAAATACTAATTTTTCCTGCTCCAATCTAAGTTGCCCCCAATTATATATTTATATGTAAGTGGGCCATGATTAAATTCCAATTTGTTTTGCCCTGCACACACACTGTATTTCCCTGTGTCCTACACTGCTTTTTCTTTTGCTAAGTCCCAGTCTCTAGCTCTGTCAATAATTTGGCTTAATAATGTTGACAATGCTTGGCATCACTGGTGCCTGAGACTGGCCCGTTTCCCATCCATAATCAATTTCACTGCTGATCATATTTGTATTTCCAGCTCTTCTCTACCTGCTTACACAGCATTACTTATTGCTGGGTTTCATTATCAGTTGTGCAGCTAGCCATGATGGGAAATGAGAAGAGAAGGATTGGCTAAAACAAACACTTGAAAGGTTTCGCTTTTTTTTTCCTAAGTATGCCCTGCTTCACTGAGTATCAAAACAATACAGTTACCTGTTGGTATATTAGCTGTGCAAAATGGGAGATCAATTAGAAAATATGTTTTTATGAGAGAGAAATACAGTACATCATATGAAAATGGAGATACTATAAAGCTCATTCACATAGCACATGGTGGGATGTAGGCAGGTATGCTTTCCCACTATAGAGGGCTCCAGAGTGCGGCCATTTTGGTTCTACATCCGACCATTGGTCACACCTGTGCACCTAACATTTAGCATGTCTGTCTCTGTGTGTATGTGTGTAGTGTTATTTTTTGTTCCCACCCATATTGTGCGAAGGCCCACCCCTACTCTGATTAGCTCCCATCTAAATATTCTTCGCTGAATGGAGGTGGGGAAAAAGAGAAGACGTGTGTTTGTGTGAAACTGCACCCTATATTCCTCCTTGAATGACATCACAATGTTCAAACATACTGGTAATTCAAAGTAAAGACAACTATTGTTTGTTTTTTTGTCAAGAAAAATGCTACAATGACCCTTACACCTGACCCTGGCCCTGAGAGGCCCAGCCCAGCCCTGACATCATCTGTGGAGGGAACCACCCCACCACCTATCTCCACTGTTTGTGGTAGAGTCAGTGTAAGTGGTGGAAGAAGTATTCATATCCTCTACTTAAGTAAAAATACATAACCATTAGCAGCAAAATGTAGTTTAAGTACAAAAGTAAAAGTTCTGGTTTGGTCCCTCTTACTGATATATATATATATATATATATATATATATATATATATATATTCAATACAATCAATAAATTAGATTTGAACAGTTGTTGTGGTGCCAAAAACACAGTGAAAAATGTTGGGTAAATCGATATTTATGTGCTGGTGCATCTAAATGAAAAAGTTAGGTGCATCAGTGCAACCTATATGAAAAGTCAGTCTGGAGCCTTGCCATATAGGTCAACATAGGGTTTTCCTGCAGTTGTGGCCTTTGTCATGGCTTGACCCTGTCTGTCCTTTCTTGTGTAAAACAGTTCCAAAAAAATAACACAACCCCAAATGTCTTATTTACTGACAGTCACTCTGGTCCAAAGATATATTGTTTATCTATTCAGTACGAAGTCACATCCTTTACTGTAGAAAGTAACAAAACAAAAAACTGACTGGTTCAGTCCATTTTAGCCACTCCCATTTGCTATGTGGCAGATGAAAAACATAACCTCTAATACCTCTAAAACATAACCTTCAAGAATCAGGCATGTTTATTGTGCTAGATGGCATATATTAAAACTATGAAAGAATATTCTGTTCTCATTTTTTTTTTTTTTTTTTTTTAATCAACTGAAAACTTTGTTGTGTGAGAATATAAAAGCAAAATGTGAAAAAGACTAAGCAAATGCGAGATTTCTTTTTTATCACTCATAGAGGTGTCCTTGAGCAACACATTTGAGTCTACCTGCCTCAGGCTTACTGCTCCTGGTTACGCTCGTTTTTTTTAATCCCACAGTAACATATGTGAATGTAACCTTCCCAAAGGGGTGGAAATCACATATCCCTCTGAAAACCTCATCACACTGACTGTAATATGGCAATTTATGTGCAATACAGGTAATCTACAGTATTGACTTTTTCCTCTATTTTAACAGTGATCTGTATACTGATGAAGTCGGTATATCTCACATATGGCACTAATATCTGCTTGCTTTGTTTTCCAACTGTCTTGAGGTGAAACAAAACCAGCAAAACCACATGTGATTCATTATGTTGAAAAGCAATGATAATAATCAATAGTAATGGAAGCCACCCTAGATAAAGTTATAGTGGAATGATTGAAAGTAACAGAAAGTGAAAACAACACAATAAACTACACTCCTTTCTCTTCACCTAGTTCAGCCTAAGAGACTGGTCAGGTGTGAATTGGCTGGATGAGTGTGATTTCACGACCTTTAAATAACATTAAATATTTCCCATGAAAAGGCACATGCTGACCTCAACTGACAGCTTGTCGGGCAAGAAAAAAAACTACCAAGTGTACCAACAGCTTACTCTATGGCAAACAGTGGATACTGGTTAAACACTGTCTGTTATAAAGCTTAGCAAAGGGGGGGGATCCAGATGGAGGGGGATTTGTACTTATTTATCAATAATTAAAAGTTGTCCAGAGATGAAAGTTAGTTTGTCCTGAATGATGGTTGTAAATGGCCTAACAGAGTGAAAACCCTATACTGTATGTATTGCCCTTCTTTATATGCATGTCTTGTACACTGAAGTGCAAGTATTCCTCACTGATTCTAACCAAAATTTTAACCACACCACTTGCTGTAGTTTGATCAATAGCTTATTGGGATTCAGTGTACAACCTACTGCGGTCATTCCAGTTCAACCATTTTAACACTGTCCTGTCGACTTGAAAGGTGGCTTTAAAAACTTAACAACTGCCGTCATTCACACAGGAGTAAGCTAGAGTCAGCTTGTAGTGTATTATCATCATTTACAATAGACTCCCACTGTGACCTAGTTTCACAAGCATCCATATAGACTTTTCAAACTGCTTTTGCAGCAAAATCTACATTTTCACTTTCCATTCACACCCCCAGTTTGTACCAGAGTTTTATATATTCACAAAATATACCTACATACACTGCTTCCACTTCAGTTCAATCCATCCTTGCTTACTCATTGGCTATACATATGTTGGACTTCACATAAGGAAAATTGAGCATTGTCGAGATAATAATGATTTTCCAAGAATATCTTTTTTTTTTCAAAATAACACAAAGATCAAGACATCTGGTTAAGTAGATGGATGCACAGCTGCTAATACAATAGTTGAAGCTGTTGTGAAAAAGACAGGTTAAAATAGTTTAAGAACTTGTTTTCTTTAAAGCAAGCAGAAACAAAACACAAATGTTTTACATTTTACATTTTTGATACCAGTGACAATTCTGACAAAAATTACAGTTAACTTACATAAGTAGAAGAAGATAAAGGACTCAAAATATGGACTTGTGAAACATGATAAATGATCTGGGCCAGCTATTTTTGTACAAAAATATAAGCATTTATGCATGCATAAATGTGAGTGTGGCATTTCTTTTTTTCTCTGTGCTAAAGTGACTGCTTCATATTGTATTTTGAAAGTGACAAACTACCCTTGGACATTTTGCCCATGTCATCATCATTCAAGACAAAATTGCTTGGGAGAGTGGTGGATTTTTGGAGTGTATGAAAAGCAGATTGAGGTGGTCTTCGATGTGAAAGAGAAGTCAGCACTGCAAAGCTTCACCCAGGGGAAAAGTCCTGAGGGTGATAACATTGGCTTTTATCACTAGTTGTATGGTTGACTGCATCCTATATTGTTCAGGGACAGGCAGACCCATCCATCTCCATTGGCTTTCATACAGTAGGTGGCTCTATGGATCAGGGAAGGAGTATCAGCATGAAATGTCAGGGTGATTTGATTGGTTGGCCATTTACAGTTTTTCAGAAGGTATGCTGTTACTGTAGTTTCTCTCTCTAGTTTGGCAGTGGTGGGGGGTGGGGGCTGTACTTTCAAGTCATATGTCAAATGATTTCTTCAAAGGGCATTACAAAATCCATCCCCGCGATCTGATGATGTGATGTCTTTTTACTTCAATTTCTTGTTGAGTTTTTACAGTTGGCACTGGATATGTTTGTTTACTAGTGATGCTTGCTTGTTATATCTATCCTAAACCAGGTGTTTAGAGCATAAAATGTTGCACTCACTGACTAAATTCAAATTTGTACTCATCAGAGAGAGACAAAGAGGCAAAATGTACATTTATTAGGTTGGTAAGTATTAGCCCTGGACAAACTAGTTTTTTCAAGTCCACCTACAGTGAAGATGCAGTCCTGGAATTCTGTCTGAGTTATGCAGCATCATACAAACTTAATTTTTTGAAATGTATACAAGAGCTTTCACATCGATTGAGTGTACTGTCATAGATTAAAGGTCAGATGTGAGTGTAGCACATGTGAAAGAAAACAAAGCAGATCTCACAGAAGTTGCCTCCGGTTGGATTGATTTGTAACTTTCTATGTGTAATTGCATAGTGGATTTGTCTGGTTGCTTTCCATAGTTCCAAGGCATTATCTTACCTTACCTGATCTATCAGGTACGAGGAAATATGCAGAAGGGCCTCCAGTGTTAAACAAGGTTTCTTCTAACAACCAAAATAAAAAAACATTGATTGAAGCATCTGCACCACTGTAGTCCTTCCACGTCTCCAATAATAGTAAAACTAACTCAACCTTATCATAATGTGTTGCCAAGATACACACAAAACAATGTGAAAATCTATATGCCCCTGGAGGCACACACTATTTAAATCAATATCATATTTTGTTCAATTGTAAATTGACAGTGTGAAGAGTAATTTACCAAAATGCAAAATCTGAGTTTTGTACTATTTTATCTGCCTCTTTTACAAAAGATAGGATCCACCCCTTTTTTCATTAGTCATCCCAAATACAGTACATATCAGCTGTGTGACACAACAGTCAAATCTAAATGACATTTGTTCCTAGCCTTCCAGTACTGTCACTAATAACACTATACATTTAAACACTCGGAAATCTTTGACAGGCAAGCCAGCTGCATTTCAAAAGGATCATCAAAGGAGATGGAAGAGCTATACTTCAGTCCAGTGATGATCTGATGAAAGTCAACTATTAGCAATTCAGTGGAAGAAAACAGAGCTAGTACAGGGAACATATTTTTGAGAATTATTGAGAGTCCATAAACGCACTGTAAATAAATGTCCTGAACGTGGGAAGAAAAGTTGTTTTCCTTCCTGTGGGTGAAACTCAACCTTGAGGTTTCATAATGTGCCAATGATGATGGCTAACCACAACATGAAAGCAATTTCATCCGCGAGTGAGATCCTTGACTGGCGGAAATCACACACGCTGTCTGTTACCAGCGAGCCTGCGTGGACACATGCATGCATGGAGGCACTTTGGCATCAATCACATCGAGCCAGAGTTTTTAATAGGAAACAGAACAGCATAATAAATAACACAAGTCAAGCGTATACTGTTACTAATGATCTTTAGATTAGCCATTATGAGGAGCAAAAGTGCTGGGAGTCACTTAATTATTCTCCATAGATGTCTGGGCCATTGTATCAAAAAATACAAGTCAGCCAGAAAAAAAAAACAAAAAAAACAAAAAAAAAAAAACATACCGTTGGAGAGAAAGTCATTACGAGGTGTGTGTGTGTGTGTGTGTGTGTGTGTGTGTGTGTGTGTGTGTGTACAGCTAATTCTATAATTGAACATTCCAATTATATGTTTCTGCAAGTGTGTGACTTCGTATTAATATAAAGCCACAGAGAAAGATTCTTGCGTAGGTGTCTTGATGCAATTAGGTAATTAGGTAACAAAATTTTGTGTGCTAGTATGAACGTGGGACGCCTTTATATAATGGAGAGAAGACAATTGTAACTGTTTTGAGTATATAGTGTGTATAAATTTATGAGTCTGAATTCAAATTATGTACATTATACTTTATATGTGTTTAGTTTTGCTGAGTAGACGGATACAGAGTTTGAGAGAGCGAGCAGATGCACTATAGATTTACTTGTGGCTCTGTGAATATGTGAAGTGTTGGAAAGTGTACTGCTCACATTGATCATTCAAATTTCTCGTGTGACGGTGGTTTCACAGGGGCAGGCTCAGATATTTTTCTCCCTTTCTTATGTGCCCTTTTGATTAATGGGGTGGCTGAGTGGTCTACTGCAGAGATTGTTCCATGACTGAAAGGTTATAGGTTTTGTCCCCACCATCGCCAAGCAGCTATCAATAGCCGTGTGTCCTTGAGGAAGACAATGAACCCTACTCAGTCACCCTGTGTATCTCATTCTGAATAAGAACATAACTTAATCCCCAAACTGTAAATTGTGCGGGTTTTTCAGAGCAGGATGAGTCTGTCTTTAAATGTGCTTTAGATGAATGTTTTCAATAGCTCTGTGGGAGGAATCAGAAGTGATTCAAGGTTGGCCATCTACTTCTAACACTGCACCATTTTAGTGTGCCAGGACTGCGTTCATGCAGAACACTACGTCAGATATAATCTTTGTTGGTTATGCCCCTTCAGGATTCTGACTCCAGATTCATGTAGTATCCAAACCTGAAATATGTCATATTTAGGACCCAAGTGCAAAAACCACAAAAGTGATTCTGTCTTTAGTTTTCAAAACATCATAGACTTAGACTCAATTTATACTTAACAAGTAAACAATGAGGCCGATCAGTCAACACAAACTATTAACCTTTGGTGTCTACCTGCAGTCTGCTGGCAGGAATGTTGATGGGTATGGGACTGAGCACCCGTAGCTTGTGACACAAATGTTAGTGTCTTGTGATTTTATTCTTGCAGTTCCAGAATTCTTTAACCAGCTGCATTGCCTTGAATACCCTGAATTAAACTGTCACCATTAGCAGCTATCATTCTTTTACCTCCTTTTTTCCTTTGAGTATCATCACAGTTTGATTTCATTTTAAGCACATTTCTCATCCCAGCGACCAATCTGCCTCTCATGCTGTTAATATTGTCAACTGATGGCAAACAGAGAGAGAACAATTAATGACTATATTGCTATATATCCCACTATGTTCCTTTGACAATAATGGTGTGTTTTTGTTAGGCAAAAGGAAACTAAAAGGGGGAAAGACAGAAAGTGAATAGAGAAAGCAGTTACTATTGGAGAGGAAAAGATTTACAAAGGCACAAAAACAACAGAAGACATATGGACTTAGAATGAGCAGGAGGTTTTAGACTGTGAGGAGGAAAGAGAGAAAAAGGGACATTATTAAAAGTGTCATGTGATCATGTTGTTTACTCCTGTAATCCTCCTCCTTTCCTCCCACTGCTATCCTCTGGGACCCCTCTCTCTCTCTCTCTCTCGCTGTCTCTCTCTCTGTCTCTCTGCTAGAGACCCAGAAATGAAAATCTTTGTTTATTTCTGTATATTCTATATGTTTATGAGTGCATGGGTATGTGTGGCTGCATTTGTATTATTACATGTGGTTTGTAGTATTAATGTATGTCACTGTTTTTGTTTATGTCTGTTTTTATGCCGCCTTGCCAGTGACAGCCGTGGCCAGAGGCATTATGTTTTCAGGTTGTGCGTCCGTCTCTCCCATTCTCGTGAACCCAATATCTCAGGGATGCCTTGAGGGAATTTCATTACATCTGACACAAACGTCCCCATGTATTCATGGATGAATTAATTAGAATTTGGTGGTCAATAAAGTGAACTCAAGAATTCATACACACACAATCTTTATAATAAAATACACTTAGAGGAGCTATATGTACATTTTGCTATTGCTACATAGTCAGCATTAGCATTAACAGCTGCTTACTTACCAGTCTAGATATTCAGCATCAAACTTCATTCCAAGAGCTGTCTCCAGCAGTGGAAAGGAACACCAATGTTAAGTTTTGTTTCTATTTGTATCTCCTCTTTTCTTCTACTGAAGTTAGCATGCTAATCAGCTAGCCCCAGTCCGGCTGGTCTGAAGAAGTAGCGCTGCTCAGAGGGCATATTATAACATCTTGGTTTGTAAATGCAATGATGGCTGAAGCTTTTAGCAAAACTAGTACGTAAACAGTGCTAACATTGGCTCTAGCAGTAGCAAAACCTGCAAATGGCTCCTTTTTAAACCTTTTATTAAATTCCTTCAAAGTCCTCACTGCATACTACTGCAAGACGGTAATTCCAGTTCTGTGTTTCAGTATTTGTGTGTTCATATCCTACATAGATGTACAATGGTGTGTGGGTATAAGTGTATGTTTCCCAGGCCCTGGATTCTGTAAATACAGTGCAGCCACAGTACAGTGAGTGGAAATAATTTCCTTTCTTTCCTCCGTTTAGCATTTTTATATTTGATTGGCAGGAGAATGTAGAAATGATGATCATCTGACAGAATTTGTGAAAATGAAATCCTTTTCTTACTCGGTGCCTTCAGACAGCCCTCTAATTCATTTGCATTGTTATTCCAGGCTTCCTTTGAGGATGCTTTTTACCCCCCAAACAGCTGAAAAAACATCGACCTATAAAAATGACAAGGAATATTAGATGAAAGCACTGAAAGAAATTCAAGCAGAGAAGTAAATCTACTTGCTACATTCAGTTTTAAAGCCTTGCTAGCTGCAAAGTTGCACTAATGAATATTAATAACAGTTATCGGAATAAATTTGTCAGCGATATAGAGTATGACTAAACACTTAAGGTGGTTTGGAGCTGCAAAACTTTTCTGCATGATTGAAGTGTTTATACTGTTTTTTTTCATGAGTTACTTTTCAAAGCCTCCAGTTGACAATGGAGACAAATTGTTTTACACATATCAAAAACTTTCACTGCGTGCAAAGAAGAGATGAACTTTGATCTTTTTCATAATCCAAGATGTAATATAAATTTGAGGCCTTTTTGAGAAAACAGTGCTTCTCTGTTTTATATCAGTTTCCTGTATTATTGGTGTCAGAAGGAAAGGTCTTCAATATGAGTTCAGTGTCTGTCAGTGTTCCTAAAGTCATTCTTTCCATCCAATCTGTATACAGACTCGTGAATATAACACATTTCTAAGCTGTAAAGGCTGCATTATTTGAAGTTGTTTATGTTATTTGAATCATTTTCCATTTGTCCAGCCATTAGTTTTTTCATTATGATGCTAAGAAACACCCATGACCTTGAGTGGTGACCTCATTGTGTTGCTCTTGCCACACAAACAATTTTATATTGTACATGAAATCATTGCATTGTCCTGAAAAGAAACTAAACTCTCGTAGTATAATTGAGTGGGTTAATTTGATTTTTGATTTTGTTTAAAAAGGGAGCACCGTGTTCAGCATTCTCCTCTACCATGATGTCCATAATTCAATTAAAACCTATCTGGGATAACACAATAAAGCCATTGAGATCATTCCCAATGTGGTCTTTGTGGTCCATAATTAACATCCCTATCTCCTGCCTTGCCTGTTCAAAGAGAGTTAAGGGCAAAAGAAGGCCATGGGAACTCCATAAAAATGCAAATCTCAGTCACCTGTTTAATGCAAATCACTGCAGAGGTGAACTTAAATCCGGTTTGATTTTAACTTCCCCATATAAATTCAGCATTTTTTTGATTTTACTCACTATAGTTTGCCTTGTTAAGAATAAAATCCTTTAGTGTTACATAGCTGACAAGCCAGGCAATTAGAAAGCCGAAAACCTTTTATTTGTATGGCATATATGAAGTGAGTTTTTCATGAAAGAACACACCTGATGAAAGACATGATTTTTTTTTGCCATGTTTGGACAGCAAAACTTATCATATCTCCTGCTGATTGTCTGCTCTAATGCTTAAATATTTTGGCATTTGCTCTGTAAGCATTAACCTAACACTTCGAGGAGCGCTACAGCTACATGGTTCGGTAATGCTACATGCTACTGTATGTGATGATGCTGTCACCTTTTAGTTGAAAATTTGTTCAAGTAAAAATTGTAAAAGTATGTTTGATGAATTTCTTCTCAACTCATGGTCAAAAATAAAAACTTTATGCTCAAATTTCACAGTTTATATGAGCAACGGACTGTTCCTTGGTGATCAATGTAAAATTCACTGTCACTCTGATCTATTACAAGCCCTCTTGCCCTATTTGCAAATTAGACTATGGACGTTGTAGACAGTGGTGGTGTGTGAGGCAATGTAAACTATCACCAACTCGCATAACTTCTTCTCAAAATGTTCCACCATTTTTAACATTTTTTCATTATGTCCCATGGTTGTCACTTTCTTGAACTATTGGCAACAATGCTCCATTTCGTCAGTCTCTGTAAGCTTTCCGAAAACATGCCACAGGGCTCCTTCCCTATCCGTATATGTACGTAACATTGAGCATAAATAAGTCTTAACAGTGTCAATTCAACAACATGGTTTAGATTTGGCTACATGGGTTGCATTTATATTAATTTTAACAGTTTCAAATTGATGTTAGTTCTTGTTTATTTGATAAAGTAACAGCCCTGGGGTTTGATGAGAACAATGTCAACATTAATCTTAAAGAGACTGGGCTGCAGGTTCTTTGACTCTCAGCCCACTTGCTTGCTGTTTGCTACAGTGTAAGCTGAAGCATCATAGTGGAGCACAGGTGTAAATGATCTGCTTTGACTGGATGTTGGAGATTTTGATGTATAAACGTATCATTTGATCAGTAAGTTGACCAGGGGGACAATCCTCCAAAAACCTAGTGTATTCCCTACATTCACAGTGAGTAGGTAGTCTCTTTTATAAACATTGTTTTGTTTCTATCTCACTAGTATCCTTTGAAAGCTGAATGGGTTGATATTCATGACATAAAATAATCGCCTCACTCTTTGTGAGTTATTTCTCTTTGTCATTGTCTTGCCCCCTTGTCTTTTATCACTTTCTTTCCCTTGATCATATTTCCATCGTTCTCAGAATCATATTTTCCCAACACCCTTGCTCTTTTTCTGAATCTAAAGTTTGGCTCTATACTGGCATGGCTGACTGTGGTCCAACCGGCCAGTCAGCCAGCTGGGCTGGCACTAGCTGATGGCCTCCCATACCCACTATGGTGGCATCCAGCCCCATTTTCTCCATGCCAGGTAGATCTCAGTAGAGACCCAGAATGGCTGATGACACACCACTATTTTCTTCCCCCATTCTCCTCCTATAATCCTTCCCTTTTTTTCAACGTAATGGAGCTAATGTTCAGCTTTGTGGACAGCTAACGGGCAGGCTTGGGCCTTATGCAAACTTTATGATGGCGGAGACTGTCGTCTCATCTGCACGTCGCGATGTGTCGTTCGACGTTGCACTTATTCTAACCCTGATTTCTGCTGAATTATTGATGATCAACAGGGGCAGGGTTTGCTTTTAGTGCTCCCCTGTGGTGTGTTGCAGGGCTTAGCTGCATCTGCACTCATAATATCATCACCACCCAGACGGCATAGAACAGACTCTCAAAAGGAGCCAGACTTCCATGTAACGAAGTAATGGGTTTGTAAGTGAATAGGTGTACTGTGTCTGTGTTACTGCGCACGTGTCTCTATATTAAACTTTTGCGTGAACAGTTTTTTTCAGTCATTTTCCATATTTGTTAGTAAGAGCATGTGTGAGTTTTGTTTCATTTTCAACTCTAGTCTTTTAGAAAAATTAACAAAGAAAGACATTAATGAGAAGACAGAAAATACAAACAGAGTAGAGGGAAAGAGACTGAACAGACCACAACTTAAAGAACTGGTGGAAAAGGTACAACCCTACCCCTAATGCAAATAAAAAGTTAATTGATATGGTATATCCTATTATTTGATTTAGACTGTTGCCCAATGGCAAAAACATTCATTTTTGAAGCAATTGCCAGATCAAAAATAACCAGTGTATGTGCACAGTGTATCCTTTCATTGAGGTTGAAGTGAAGGTTCTTTTTGACAGAATTTTGAGCAATATGTTTTTTTCGTCTCATTTACAACCTGAATAGCAAACATTATTGATCACTGCTGAATTGTTCTTTGACTGTTACTTAACAAGTAATTAGGTTACATGCCTCTGAAGTTTGTATGGTTGCATTTTAATGTGGGTTCATATCTTACCTTTTATTTACTCCTTTACCTCCTTCTCTTTTACTGTCTTTGCTTTTTTTGTCTGTTTGCTTGTGTCTACTGTAATTACTAATTTTGGTGTTCATGTGTGACAAGTCATTCGCCATAAACTAAACTGAAGCTGACCTGAATTATTTTCAAGTTTTATGGAAAAAGCTAAATTCTTAAAACTGCAATTTTTCACTTCATGTAATATTTAGGTTAAGTAGGTCTAGATGTGCAGTTTTAAACTGATCTAAACTTGAGCAACATTTTGACCGTATTATATCAGCACTCAAAGTGAGTTATTAACATCAGTTCATCAGTCTGCTGGGTTTAAAGTTATTTATATGAATATTATCATTAAGTAAGGGTTTTTCTAGTGTAGAAATCACAGAAATCACTTTCAGGTTTTCTTACTTTTAAGTTCTAAATTGCTGTTTGCAGTCCTTTGTTGACGTTACCTTAAGAATGTAAGAAAACGTCTCAAGGATGCAAGCAGATGATTTGTGTAGGCATACATTTATGTGTTCTTCCAACTGCATTATCCAACCAAGTGTTACCCAGTTTGCTGAGTTCACACTAGTATATTTTATTGTTGTATTGCCAGCAATATTTACTTTTTAATATCAACACTGATCAAGTAAGACCCATGGAACATTTGTTATCTATGTATTTTTTATTCTAACTGGAAAATCACATTCAGAAGCAACCTCAGGTCTTTTACAAGCAGCCCAGTTTTTGTTGAGTGCGCACAGAGACAGCGGCAAAAACAAGAAAGCATTCACACAAAAGGTCCATTAAGATAGTCCATGAATATTAGATAAATACACTCTATTACACTTTTTTTTCTTGCATGACAGTGAGGGATGTCTGCGCTTTGTGGTTCTTTGTGTGTGCATGTGTGTGTCCATGTGTATGCGTGTGTGTTCCTTAGAACAGAGTAATTTTCTCCATAGCTCTCCTTCATAAGATATTTACATGGCCATCTATTATGGATCGTGATCTGATTGAAGCTGAGTGTTCCCATTTTGCCCCCTTTGTGAACTCACCACGAGTACCAGGTTTGAAAGAAACTGGTTTCAGCCACATCTTGGTCTCCAGAAAACAGGAAGTTAGAACATGACTTAAAGCCTTACCGTTTCATACTACTTTTTTTTTTTTGTTTGTTTTGTTTTAAACCTCTAAGTTTGTTTTGTGCATTCTGTGTTCTGTTTGGCATACTTTCTCCTTTAGTGAATATGAATAAATATCTGTATAGCAAAAAAAAAATCTCAAAACAACTATTGTATTCCTTATTTTATGCTGCAGAATGTGCAAGCTCAGTTGCGCAGTTTTAAGTCAGCAACACAATGCCCTCAGCGTTTCCACCAACAACAAGCCATATGGAGTTTGTTCCTTGTGTTAACTGTATTCCCTCCTTCAAATTTAACTGCTAAATCTAAATCCAACTTGGATTCATAGAATACCCACATCTCCAGGCAAGAGGCATATTTCTGGACTCCCGTAAACACACTGTCTGTTCCAACAAGCCCTAAATCCCTAATCCTCAACACATTGGGCCAGATCCACGTCGCTCTGTCTCTGTTCACCTCTCTCTCTTTTCATATTTCTTTTTTTTCTCTCTTGCTCACAAATTCTCTTGTCCCCACTCACTGTCTCTTTTATATTCGCATTATGCCTCATACTCGCCTGATCTGACTAGGGATGGTCACTTGAAGAAATTTCCTTGATCGATCATCGAGCAAATTAACGATCAGTTATCAATTCATTATTAATTATATTAATTATATAAAAAAATGCCTATGGCAGAAAATACTAAAGAAAGCGTTTTTTCCCTCAATGAAATCTTTATTCCAAGAAAAAATTATAATCCAACAACAATCCTCTTAAACAAGGCAGTTAAAGTTTAATCGTTTAACAATAAAACAGCAAAAAAGATATGCGGCGCTCCTAATGACAGCGGAGACCCGAGGCCCTGAGCCAAACATCTTCATAAATAACAACCCAAAGCTATGGCGCTTAAACACGGCATTGCAATGTTTACAATGAGCTTCATTATTTTTCAGCTCAAAATGTTCCCACACCAAACTTTGCCTTGCTCTCTCTTCACGTTTACCTGCGGTGCCTACGGCAGCCTGTGCGCCGGTAGCTGAGTATTCATTTTTCTCTGTTGAAAAT
Source organism: Seriola lalandi dorsalis (assembly GCF_002814215.2). Taxonomy (NCBI): domain Eukaryota; kingdom Metazoa; phylum Chordata; class Actinopteri; order Carangiformes; family Carangidae; genus Seriola; species Seriola lalandi. Next base: position 1,395,582 of record NW_019525055.1, read on the forward strand.
TTAAATTGCGCCCCGGCTGGTTGCTGCCACGTAGAGAAATTCATTGCATTGCTTCAAAACACACTACACAACACAACCTCGTTGATACACATGTTAAATCGATCAGATTCCACGTGATCGACAAAATTCCTAACGATCAGTTAACAATCATTGATAAATTATGCCCACCCTTAGATCTGACAATCTTATATCGTCAACAATCTTACCTTGATGTAATGATGCACCTTTCAGATGAATTGTACAGATTGTGTCATAAAATGGTGCTGTATTTAGATATTTAATTTTAAAAGTTTCATCGCTGCTAATGAGCCCATTGTTAACTGTTTAAACAGCTAGCCCGCCCACTACAGCTTGCAACGGCAGTCCTTGTTCTGCTCCGCAGCCTTGGCAAGCTTGGCGTAGGGGCACATGTACAAGTTCTCCACCAGAACATATCAGGAACCACTGCAACAGCTGCAGTCCAAGAGTTGCAGTCCGTCTGTAGGACGAAAGACTTGCCAGCACACAGGGAAACACAATTTTTCTACACAATATTTCTAGTTAAGATACTTGCATATACAGAATTCGTAAATAGAAGACAGCATTGTGTGCAAAGAGTAGTGGTGAGTGGACAAACATCAGAAATAAGCATCATTGTGGCAGAGGGATGTGAATCACAACTTCCAGTCAGGACTTTCAGAGTAAAAGAGAGTGGAAAGAGGATGCAGAGGCTTGAGTTGGAGTAACGGGCTTTGTATGTTTATGCACAACTAATCATGTGATCACATGAGTTCAAATAAATCTTTGGAGAGACTCGCGATTCAGATCATGGATTACAATTTCACTGAAAAAGATTGTCATATTGTGTTTTGGTCAGATCTATCTCTAGGCGGAACACACACACATACTCATAAACACACATGCACACACACGCGCTGACTGCTCAGTGGTGGTCCCTCAGTTGCTTGGCCTCCATTCATTTCACCAGCTGCCCTCAAGTCACCCATCCCCCATTCTTGCTTTCCTCCCAGTCTGATTTCCCCTGCTCTCTCTCCACCCTCGATCCTCCTCCCTGTCCCTCCTATCTCTTTTGCACCTTCCCTCTTCTTGTCTGTCACCCTCTTGTCTCTGCCTCTGATTTTCATCCACCCTTCTGCCACCTCTCACCTGTGTCCCTCCTCTTACACCCCCGCTCTCTCTTATCTCTGTATACCTCCTCATCCCCCTTCACTTTCTTTTCTTTTCTTTTTTTTGTAACATGGCAAGTTCAGCATGGTGTTGCTGTCTTCAGAAGTCAAATCCGGGTTATAGGAAGTCGTCCAGACAGAAAATCACAGGGAATAGCAGATTATTTAATGTGTGCTAAAACCATAACTAATATTCATCTTATTTAATATGTAATAGCAGGGGATGGGCTAAAAGTAAACACGTATTTATAGATTTCATCAAAAAACAGGTGAAAACAGGTGCTGTTAAAAGTGTAACATGTAAAATTAAAAACAATACAATGTAAAGCAGGTGCATGTGAAAGGTGTTAACTAGACACTATCGAGATCTTACTGTATGCCTCAACCAGGGTTGCAAAATACAGTATATATGATAAAATGCTTTATTCTGCTTCTTGATTCAAATCTACATCAAAATACATAAAGTGATCAATCATCAATTACCAGTTTCTTTGTTTTTCCATTGCAGAGTAGTAGTTGAAAATTAGAAAATGTGTAAAATACCATATCAGACAATATTCGAAAAGTCCTCTCAAAAATTATGATCTCCACCTTCAAAATTCACATTTATTCTAATCTGATACCCAGTTAACAACAATGCAACAAAGTACTAACGCTTAAATTAGGAACAGTAATAGACAAGGTATATGTCCCATTCTGTGATTTAAAGAGAAATAAAAAGCTGAACTGACAATATGAACCGAACTTGATTCGAGCAGCAGGGAATTAGGTTACTGGCCCAAATCCATTAAGGTCAAGAGGTCACATTACTTTTCTCTCTTGTCCACCCACGCCTCCCTCTCTGCCTCTTTTTTCCTTCTTTTTATTCACGGCATCTTCCTCAGACCCCTCCTCTCACTCCTCTCCTGCCACCTCCTTTGTTCGCTGACTCTGTCTTCCTCCTGTCCTGCTGCCTCCCGTCACTCCTGGAGTAATGACAGCCAGCTGTCAACACCACACCGGCTCTCCTGACCACTGAGCAGACCCGACAGCAGCACTGATGAGATCACTCACTGAACGTCTCTTTCTGGGCATGGCTCGGTCAGAGCTATTTTAGATGGCAGTTGTTCTGTTTTATTTATTCATTAGCTTCTGTTTTTTTTTTTTTTTTGAGTCTGGTGTTGTTTTAGCTCGTGTTTATTCATATGTACGTGCCTGAGTCCATCCTGGCTTATTTATATATTTATTTTTTCTACTGATGATTTAAATCTAAAAAGAAAAAATATATATGACTATTTTTCTCCATGTTGCCTCTTGGGTACCTTGAGGCAAATCATCATTTAAACATTAGTCCTGTCAGTTGTATAAGAGGGAAAAAAGTATTAATGTTTTATTCAGTACTTCTAATTCTGGGCTGTTCCGTTTATGGATCTGACTTTACCTGTCTCTGTCTGGTTTGGCATCGTCTTCATCAGTGTCTGCTAGAGTTAATGGCATGTCACAAACATGACCATTCACTTGGAAAGCATCACATGTGAATTGAATATAACTCTTATAGCAGTGACGGTGCAGTCAAAAGTTTATCATCTTAAAAATGCTTCTCTTTCTGATTGGGATTATTTTGTATATTGACACTTGATGGACATTTTTTAATGAAATCACAGGATATGTGACTGCAGAACAATGTGATATTAACTATTTGTAGCATTTAAAGGGGGTCACAAAACCAGAAAACTGTTACTTTCTTGGGTTTATGTAATCTTTTCTGATATATACCAATGTCATCACACAATGGCTGGTTTTGTTTTGGCAAAAAAGGAATTAAGAAACTAATGTGTCATCTTTTCATAACACTGACTATGTGCAGTTATTGATTAATAGAGGAGTGAGTGACAACCTAAGGAAAAAACAACATTAAGTGTTGCAGTACTTCTTCACATAAATTGTCCAAGTCTCCGAACTCTACTGGAGGGATGGACACCATTCTTCCAAAAGATATTTCCTCATTAGGTGATTGGATGATCGTGAACTCTGTTTTCCTGCATTGTATGGAACCATCAGCATTGTCTATGTTCCTCTTCTCATTTTTTTTAAGGTTTTCCCTTTTTACTCTAATTTGTCAGTAGTCTGAAGGTTTAGAAAGATTTTTCAGAGAAAACATGTTCCTAGCTTCAGAGTTTTGAAAGATATATACTGTACTGCAAACATTCATCACATTAGGCTGACTTGTCAAGTAATGTGATTTTATGTAAATAGGCTTTTGACATGTTTTTGTCCTCTTTTTGTTGTTAATATGCTGACGACATTTTGACATGTCAGTAGGAAAACCACAGATGTAAATAATAAAATAACAATTGCTGAATTCACTCTAGCTGCTTCAGTTTCAAGGTACTGGCTTTGTGCCTGCAAGCTTGCTGTCAAACTGTCATGGCTTACCGGGACAGCGGACCATCTTCAATGTTAATAGTAACACCTGTGCTTTTCCTACAATGACAACTCATAATATCAACTGAGAAAAAGGCCTGTTTTTTGTTGTTAATAATTTGACCTTAAAAGAAAGAAAAAGCGGTCTATTTATTTATTCTATTTATTATTAGACTTTGTTTTGGCTTTCCCTATGGTTCCATAAGATGACGAGCGGCTCTGTAACAAAAAGCATCATTCAGTAAGCAGGAGCCAGTGCCCTTTCCAGACCCTTGGTGCTGTAAAGCTTGGTGAAGCTGAGAGCTCTGTGGCAGATTTTAGTCCATCTTTTAGCTTTTAGCACTGTGGGTCACAGTGTATTTTTTAACTTTATTTTATGATATACAAAGATAGTCTATAAAGGGCTATGCAGCCTTCCAGATGCGCACTAGCTTTCTGAGGGGCTTTCATTTCCAAGTTGAATCCTCTATCTCGCTTATCCCATGGTTTTGTCATTATTATCTTATTATCTTTCTTCCCCACTGTCTCTCTATCTGTGTCTCTGTTATGCTGTCCGTATGGTATTGTCTTTGCTGGGAATAGTATGTGTACCATGTCCAGTGTCATCAGGACCACAGAACCCATCTCAGTGGTTTGCATTTATTTCTGAGGAAACTTTCTCCATGGGCTCTTCAATAACCCACCTGAATTCTAGCAGTATATTTGATATTTTTTGGCGCTGGGCAAAGGCAATGGAAAGGCAATGGAAAGGCAATCCTTATTTCCCTGTAATTAGTCATTGTTGTCACTTGACATCACTTTGCAACATCCCCACCTCTGTTTTACAAAGCTGAATTTGCCTGTGCTTAATTGGATCAGTCTGATTAACTCTCTTTGGTGGTATTAGGTCTGACTCATCGCTCATGTAATTGGGTTTTTCTTCTCTTTCTTTTACACGTGCCATTAAAGTAAACAAAAGGAGCAGGCAGATATGGAAGACTCTGCGTAACTTTGCATTGTGCATGTTTCAGCAAGACATATTGGAAAATTGAAGGTAACAACATAGTTGCTGATTTAAGGCCACACAACCTGTTTCTGCTTAACTGTCCTTGAGAGGGTAAAGCTGAATGAAGTCCTCTTTGAAGGCAGTTGAATGTTCTGTGTCACAACTTTGTGAAAATATTTCTAACAATACACTAGTTAAGTTCAAACAAGTCTCACTTGTTTATATACTGTCAGGTATATTGTACAGTCCAGTACCATTACCATCAGAATAATGCTACCTCAGTAATTGTGTAAAGGTTTCTCAGCAGCTCATTCCCTGTGATTGATTTTATTTTATTGCCTCTCTTTAGTGTCCAAACATGGTTTTCAAGTGTCAAGCCTGCAGCTGCATTTACACATTGACAGCAGTGTTGCTGTAAACTGAAATTCCTTCACTGTATTAGAATCTTGCTGTTCTGCAATGTATAATTACATGTCAAACCTATATGACAAAACACCATGATGGATACAGTGATGAACACTAAACACTGTGATTGTTTGCATTGCAAAATAATGAAAAATATAGATAAATATGTGAATAAATAAATAAGTATACAGTTGGAAATCAATAGGGATGTACTACATCTATATCTGCACACGTTAGACACAGTAATTCAGCATGCATATACACTCCACTCCTTCAACAGTCTAAGTGCAAAACTCAAGATAAGGTGAAGTGAAAAGCTTCATTCACACAGGACTAATATTACCTGAAGGATGCCCAGTGATTTGTAATAATAGCACAGATCATTTGGGATTTTTATCTTGTGTGAATCTTCCATGTCTGCCAAGACAGAAATACCCTTGATTATACTAATCTTATGCAAATGGTCGTCTCAAAAATGATGTAAATTTCAGTCACAGTTTTTTTTAATCTTTTTTCATCTTGTAGATATGGAATCATTTTTTATTTCACGTCATACAGTCTTTTGAAAACACCTACAGTGCAAACGCCCGGCCCAGTGTCCCTGTGAAATATATTCAATTCGATAGGACAGTGGGATGTTACTAAAATCTCATATCCTGATATAGGTCGTTTCATATCTGGATATCATGTATCACAATATAGCACACATTCTGTAAATGCAGTGAATAAATACTTTATATAAAATGAACAGATGGAAAGGCCTATTTTCTAATTACACTTTGAATTATATACTCCTAAGCCTATAGCAGATGAGCTATAGAATGCCCGATCAACAAATGCTACAGAACGATGGGAAGCAACAATGAATTGATCCAACCAAGAAGAATGGTCTTCATAGTTAAAGCCTGATATAGTTTATTCCTCCGTGGAAAAAATCCACGTTGTTGTACAAAAACTATTAAAAACACACCAATGACATGTTGACATGGGTGGCAAGGGTGACCTGTTCCTTCATTATAATCAACATGTGCATTGTCGTTAACTTTGAGTCAGTCTCATTTATGACACTGTCCTGCTGTCATAAATACTCACTAAAGCAAGAAATACACAAAATAAACCATTTACAGTTAAAAAATAACCTATAAACTGCATTTGTGACTTGTTTTTGAATGGGGTGCCAAGTACCACAGACAGAGTAGGGAACCTGGTTGGTTTTGGTCCAACATCAGCCTTATACATTAGTTATAAGTGCTGTATTAGAATTTTACCACTTATAATTGCTGTGCAATTTTGTGTGTCCCATTTTAGCAGAAAGTCATGGTAAAATGCAAAATTTATAATCATCAAATTATAAATATGGGCTCAAATTAGGGTCAATAAGATTTTGGCCTTTGTATAACCTCTCCATTGATATAATTTATTCATAGATTTTAGTCTCAAAGTCTCATTTTGTTTTACAAATACAAATCTTTTCTACACACGCACAAACTTCATGCACATTTATTTTACAGTTTTACAAAACTACAAACTTTGGAATTATTTTTCATCATCACTTTACAACCTCAACCTCATCTTACTGACCCTGACTTGAGTCCATATAAACCCAATCAGGGCATCTCTAATACACAATGGAACCATGTATGGAACTATGCGTCAATCCCTTTTAACACGGAGTATAGAGAATCATTTTCCTTCATGTGACGCCTCAGTGCTCTTTGATAAGAATACTGTTGTGGTCAGTAATATTCTGCCCCCCTGAATGGACATAAAGGATTTAATTTACAACACAATCTCTCTGGGAATGGAGTGTTAAGCAGCCAAAGCCCACCCAACAGATGAAGCTTTTATAAGTCGTAAGAGACGACATAGCCTCTTGATCTTCTCTCTCTCACCTTTTCGCCTCACCTCTGCAGGTTCTCGCCCTGCGGGGCCTATTAGTCATCTTGTCTGTGGGAGTGAGGCCATCGGGGGTGCTTGGTCTCTGTTCTCCCAGAGCCCTGCAGAGAGGGAGGTGCAGGTGTGGTGTCAGCAGAAATACAGTATACATTGTAGAGAGATGTATAAATAGAGAGATGAATAGCGAGAGGTGAGAGCAAGATGAGGCTGAAGATGGATCGAAGGGATTATGATGTTGTTGATAATAAACAGGGACAGAGTGTAGCGGGAGCACATCGAGAAGCTTTTACAGCTATGGAAAAACTATATTTTTTAATAAGGGGAAACAAACATTTGACTCAGACTGGAGCACGCAGCAGAATACACCACCCATTCTCTTTCTCACACATACGTGCACATTTGCAGATACACAAACACAGAAACGAAAATTTAATTTACGCCTTGAAGATTGAGATATTATGGCTCCAAATGCTTGCATATAGGACACAGGAGGGACATTTCTTCTTTTCAAACACTTTCTATTTGTACACTATAGACTCCTGAGATGTGAAGGGATCCTTTTTCCAGTCGAGATTATATTCCCCACACTCACATGCTTACTCATACCTACTGCAGAAAAATACATTTGAGAGCTTATTTCATTTTGGCTGTGCTGGCATTAATGTGAAAATATGAGTGTGGCAGCTGAAGAGGACTGATGCTGGAGCCCTACATTTCTGTAGCCTTAGTTGTAGCTGCAGCAGCGGTAAAATTGCAGGAAATAATGTAGCAGATGGTGTGAACCAGCTTTTCTGAGTGTCAGAGATCAAGCACAGGTTGCTCTGTGGGCCTTTTAAGTGTACTTTGCTACTACAGGCACATGCAGACATGTAAACGCTTGCATATACACACCAAGACAGTCAAGTAAGAAACGGCTAAGCATACTGTAGAACTATGATCCCCCTGGTGTCGGAGCAGATGGTGTGTCGTGTATGATTTTCTGTTGTTTTCATGAACAAAGCATGAAACTCAGGTTAGTTTGTATTCAGTGTTGATTACTGTTGAGTGAATGTTGGGATCTAAGAATGCAGATGCAAAAACATCTTACATCCATCCGAACATGTAATTTAATTAGGTTCTGAATCCAATTAAGTCTTTTCATTAAAACAGGGGAAAATGTGTCAGTAGGATGAAATAAGTAATGTGTCTCACAATGTAAGTGAAAGTTAAACAGTTGAACCTTTATTACCCGATCTGTAGAATTATAGTGATAACACTGAAGTGAAAGCCGCCTGGGAGAGAAGAAACATTCCAATGTCAGAATTAAAGTAACTGCAAATGCTCCTTCACCAGACTTGTGAGCACCTCTGACTTAAGCTCATCCTGTCTGTCAGATTGTTATTACCAAACAATGATTATTTCTTGCCCTTTTACAGCTTTTCTTCATACTTTATTATTTGAGAAAGCCCAGAGGCTGCATCTAAAATTCATTATTTCACAAGAGGAAGCACTGCCACCCGCCTAAATAATTTTCAGTCCCCAGGGGAGGGCAGCCCACAGAGTGAGAAGCAGGTACCTGTCATACCTTACTCAATGTGACCATGTGACTGATGGCTGCCGAGTGTGAATTCCATCTCAGTCCGGCCTCACACTAGTTTCTCTGTGTTGTCAAAGCTTTGTACTCCCAGATGGTTCACCAGCTTTTTGCCTGTGCGTCTCTTTCGATTTTACTTCACCTCCATTTTTCCGCTCTTATTTTCCTACCCCGTGGGCAGTCGCACTTCAGGTTACCCAGATAAAACATGTTGCATCATGCCAACATCTAAATTAGCAGTTTTCTTGCATAAACATTAATTCTTAAATGTCACTAGTTAGTTTTGAATTTTTTTTTTTTTTTTTTTTCAAACAACTTTTTGTACATTCTTCTCAGTGAGTCCTTCGATTGGCTCCAGACCCCACTGTGACCCTGAAAGAGACTCAGTGGATGGAAATAAATGAAAAAAATTTGTATAAAATGTGGTGTAGCTCATGGCCAGCATGAGGCATCACAACAGCTCATCTGTCACTTCACAGTTGTTGGGTGAAATGCTTGTAGTTGGAAAATGTCAACTGAAATAAAGGAATAAAGAAAACGGCCTTGAGTGTTAGAGTCCATCCAGATATAAAAAAAGTTTTGTTAGACAAGTTAGAGTGAGGGGCTGTAGAGGGTCACACAGTGGAGTTACCACACATTATATGCTGAGTATGTAGGTATCGAAACTGATTCAGTGAAACAATGAGCAATACACATTGTATGATCATGTTAACCTGTAGGTGTGCCCTGCTTGGTCACGATAAAAGAATGACCCACAAACCTCCAAATAAATTTCCAATATAGTGGATCATTTAGGAGACCCCCATAGCAGCAGCAGCCCCCGCTCTCCTAGGTCCTTTTTCAAGATCAATCAAGATCAATACCGGCCTATCAGCTGAACCAGCCATACGAGCCCAGTGACATTTTCTCCGAGGCACAGACCAAATATCCTTGTTCTGTGAAGGCTGAACCAGCCTATCTCTGTTCTCCACAACATTACTGTCTCACATACAAATCTCTTTCACTGAATTTTAACTCGTCAGTGGTCTTAATGTTCCATCATTTGTTTGTGTTCTCTTAAATCCTCATCTTTTTTTCATCTCAATCGTCTGTCATCTGTCTTTGAATTTTCTTTTGCTTCATTAGTTTAATTCCCTTTCTACGTGTTTGTCCTTTATTAGTCTCAGTTTCTCATTTTCCTGCTTTCTCTTACTATTCACTACTTTTTTATGTGTTGTCTTACTGCTGTTGCTGCTAGAACCTATAGATAACAGTTATTAGCATAATGCTCTCTGTATTCAGATAACAAGTTATACCATTCTTCAGATTAGCTGACTCAAATAGCTTCAGTGTCCATCCACTCAGTCACTGCACACTAAGGTACTGGCTAACCTGCCATTAAGAATGAGGTCATGGAGGTAATGGGTACTTTGCAGCACTTAATGGAGAAAAATGGCTCTGGTAGTAAGTTAATATTAAATGTAATTATCTTCTCAAGTTACTTCACATAGTGGTGTTGCCTTAGTCGTCTCTATTGTCCAGACTGAGTCAAAGTATGGTTTACTCTCCGTCTTGTTTGTTTGGTTCTTGGTCCATCACTGTGGTCTGGTCACTTGTCAATTTAGAAATGTAATTTGATCAACTTTTTGTCCTTGTTTAAGCAGATTAACATGTTCCATCATTACCTGACAGCAAGCATCAGTTTTTAATGTTACTGAAGGCCATATGTGCAGTATTAAATTAAATAGTTGGAAAGTTGTCCTGCTGATGATTTTTGGAGTGATGCTTAAATCCAGCCAGAATATTGACAAATCAAGACAGGCACACAAATTACTATAGCTGGGCAAATTATATATATGACTTTGGCATCATGACTGATCTGACCTTGTCTCTACCCCTCTGGGTCAGTTAGCATTAAGATTAAATAAAATAGTGCGTTGTGTTGAATGACTCTAATCATTAGCCATCTGTTCCAGTAGCTGTCTGTCATTGTCATTAAGATATTTAACATTTTTAGAACTGGAATCAGGACAGTCAACATCACATACAGTAGTGGGAGAAAAAAGAAAAACTGACAGTTTGCACATGTCTCTCCAATTAAATTTAACGTCTTCACTTCACACCATAAATTTAATTAAAAAAAAAAAAAAAAAGCTTTCCTGTTTTTGATGGATGTCAATTTGTTTTAGGGCAGGAACATTCAAGAATTCATGCTTCTGCAGGATTTTGCGGGTTCCTTAGAGAAAGTTCCCCAGGACTAACTTTTGTTTTCCCTGTTGCCCAGTGTGGTGCTCAATATGTGCTCCTTTCTGAGTAAACATCTTTGTATGTTGGTGTAAGTAGCTATATATGGTGTGTGTAGTAATTGTAGGTTTGTCCCCTGCTTCAGTAGTCTGCAGTGCATGTGAGTACTCAAGTGCTTCAACAAGCTGCCCCTCACAAAAACCAATAAATTTGTCATAGTCTCTAGTTATTTTTGCAGCTAAATATTAGTCATTAACGATAGTGTCTGTCAGATTATATTAGTAAATTTGTCATTAATGCTTTATCAAAGGCTGTAGGGACAGATGTTGTGCAAATTAATTGTCAAAGTCTATTTCTTTGTGCATTTTTTAAAATCAAACATCAATGATTTCAACTGAAGGATGCTCTGGACACAATTTAAAACCATCATTTCTTAATTTTAAAAAAGAGGGAGAAGGAGAGCAAAAGATTTTTCTCAAATATCTATGTAATTGAAGAAAAACTCCGCTCTCTACACTCCACCTCTTGGTATTTGTAATCCTGTTTCCATCCTCTCAGAAATGTAGCATCAATTTGGGTACAATGCAGCAAAATTGACAGTTTGTTCTTATCTGTATGTATGCCACAGCATATCTCACCTAGCACCAAGGGCTGCTGTTGTCCATTGATATTCAAGCTCAGCGTGCATGTCAGAAGTGCTTTGTCCGACAGCGCGACACAGGGGAGACAGTGTTTGACGGCGCGTCTTAGAATTTAATTATGTACAGCTGCTTCAGAGCAAATAGAATGATCCGTAGGATCAGCAGATGTGACAGAGCTTTTCTTAGGCTGCAAAACACACAGGCACAAACACAAGCACTTCATACACATTCACATTATGCGTGCATACACATGCTACACAACTGTACTCACACAAGTTAAATGAAAAGATGACAAAAGGACACTTCAGAGGCTGAACCACATCTAACAAAATCTGTCTGCTGGCAAAAAAAATGTCCACTCTGTTTCTGTAAATGTCACATACTAATATCCTGAAGGATTTGTGGCTGTAGCTTCCGTGTTTCCATGGATCAGGATGGTTTATAACATTGTAGTGCTGCAGGCAGCGAGTCCCGAATCAGCAGGGCAAATGTTCTTCCAGTCTAATTAGTAAGAAGCCTGGAATTGTCCCTCTGTCTCTCTGAGGAGAAAGTATCAAAAATAACAAACTCCCCCTCTGTGGCGCTGGATTTAATACAAAATAAATAATGTCTGTTGTTGATTGCTTTTAAATGTTTAAGGGGTTTAAATAGCTTGAGTCTAGCCTCAGGTATAAATATATTGAGGCATATTTTAGTTGTTAAATAGAGCGAGGACATTAGTACTTTGCTTCAATAGTGAAGCAACATATTCAGACTCTTTCTTATTGCCTGTGTGTGTGCTGTGTTCTTTATGCGAGTGTGCTGTACAATGCATATGTGATTGCGCGCATACAGATTGTATGTCTCGCTGTGGATTCAAATTGCCAATGGCTTCATCACAATGATATAGCGAAGGCTTAGACTGACAAGATTGTAGCTTCTCCTGACAAATGAAAAGGCAGTCAGTCAAGCAGACAGTTGTGCTGTGCCTCCAGTTATGCTCTCATCCACTTTGTCATGCATAAAAGGAAATGAAAGAGGAAACTTATCTTTGTCTGTCGAAAAATGTCAGAAAGATAAGGCAAAATGGTCTTAACACTTTCTACAAATCCCTCATGCTCCCCTACAATTATCGACAGTGGTCCTTGCTAAACATGTCTGGGAAATCTCCGATTATAGTGGACAATACTCGGTCTCAATTTCCCTGAAGCCCACCAGAGCTCCACACCAGATGGGTATTGACAAAGCGAAAGAGAGAATATACACATGCAGAGCAAAGTAAAGAGGAAAAAAAAGACAGAGGACCAGAGAAAGAACTAGCGAAAGGATGCAAGGCTTGACACTGGATGGTCAGCCTGGCATTGTCTTGGCACCTCAGAGCCTCTGAACTTATAAGAGCCATTTATAAGCACTGTGCCGGCAGCTTAGACAGGGAGGATTATCAAATGACACTTTTAGCCTCTTAAGCAAGCCACAATTGCAGCCAACATGGTCCAAGAGAGCACAAGACAAAGGACTTATAGCGAGGCTGAACGCGAGTGCAAGGACTTAGCTAAATGTCAGACAGCTTGTGTATTGTAGATGTAACTTTTATGCGCTATTGTTTCTGTTGTTTGAGTTGATGCTGTTCATGTATTCTTTTCTCTGAGCAAAATGGGAAAGGGAGAGGGAGCTGATGCTGGAGAAAAAAAAAAAATAGTGAAAGAGGGAGGGAGAAAACGAGGAGGATGAAGACGGAAGACAGCCACCGGTGGGTAACTGCCGCAGGACGCTTGTAGCTAAGCATTTAATCTCCCACGCTTGGAGAATACAAACGATCATGTAATCGTCCCCGACCTTGACATGAACAGCAAGGTCGCAAGGGAGCCGGGCTATTTTGCATTTCCCACAGATGCTTTGCCGAGACACGCACAACAATTAGTAAACTGGAATAAAAAAGAATCAAGTCTGTCTTACTCCCCTCTTCTTCCTCTTCTTCTTCTTCTTCCTCCTCCTCGTCTGCTGCGTCCCAACACTCCCCTCAGGGTATTTACCTGGCACACCCCCAACCCACAGCTGCCTTTAGCAGATTAATTATGATAAAGGAGGAGTCAGTGTTTCCAAGTCAGTTCCGACTGTGTTGGGCTGAAACTATTATTATTTTTTATTGACTAGTCTATTTTTATATTGTTTTTCATTTGATTTTAAGCCTAGTCTATAATATATCAAATGTAATAAAAAAAATACCCATCACAAGTTCGTGGATACTAAAAATGATGCCCTTGCATCGCTCAGTTTTTCCACCCAACAGTCCAAAAAACCCAAAGATGACATAAAGAAGTACATTAAAAGACACTGGAGTCAGGAAACATTTGGTGTATTTCTCAAATACTTAATTTTCCCTCAATTAGTCCTAATCTTGATTGAGTAATTGATGTACAGACTAATCATCCCATTCGTAGTTTGACAGTGTGTCTGTGTCTGTGCAAGCACAGATGCTGTGTATTAGACAGTGACTGAACACAAGAGTGTATGCTTGCCTGTATACTGACACCTCAAACTGAGTAGGAGGGTGATGGTGTATTAATGCGTGTGTATAAGCGTGTATGTGTGCCTCTTTGCGTCGGCCCTGGATCACTTTTAGGTAATTAAGGGGACTTTTGTCCTCCAACAACAGCACATTACCCCTATTATTGAATATGCTGAGAGTTTAGATATGATTATACTCTAGGCAAATTCAATTTCTGTTTTCAGCAGTTTGACTGTAAAAGCCTGGACTGGGTTCTTTTAAGTTAAGCCAGTGTGGTTTTTAGCCTTATTCCACAGGGGGATAATAGAACTGACCCCTTCTATGCATCTCTACTGACTCCACCTCAAAACAGCAATAGCACAATAGCCACTAAGTCCCTTTTTGATGTGTATTCATTTCCTAGTAATGGTAAAATGGCCTTCACAGTGTGCCATAACTGAATTGTAATGTTATGACCGACAGCTGTAGCCTTTGTTGTACTTTGTTTAGCTGTTAGAATCATGGTTTCATTTTCACTATTTTTTTGTGTTGTTTTCCTCTGTACCATGACATTGAGGTTGTTCATACTGTGCTATTTGTTTCTCACAGTACTGCAGCCAACAGGCATCTCCTTTATATTTGCCCTGGTTTCCATGGCAAATAACTGAGCTTGTTAACATCAAAGGTAAAAAAAACAAAAAAAGGGCAGACAGAAGGCTTGAAATTTGAAAAGAAGAAACTGGTAAAACTATACTGGGTCATTTAAGGGTGAAGTTTTGCTCTTAAACTAGAATTTCTAATTTTTTCGAACAGTTTTCGACATTTGTATATTTCGTAACAGCACGGAGAGTGTGGGAGTTGAGGGTTGTGGAAGGTGAGAACTCTTATTGGTGATTTTATTGGTTTTCCTTCAGCCACAGAAAATAAAAACTGAAGCTGTGAAGACTCTTTACTTGTCATAAAGTATACTTTTAATTTTTATTAATTTCTTTGCATGTAACATGTATTTATTTATACATAAAAACACATGATCTTTGATCAAATAAACTCTAAACTGGAGTTGTCAGTGAATTTAACTGTGTGGATGCTTTAGTAGAAGTTGTTCAAATTTGTTAATATTGATTTTGCTTTCTCGTGATCATATGAATAATGTGTAAACTCAGGGAAGGTTTCCAACTTTTTAATGTCTAATTTATTCCCACCGACATTTTTGCAGATGGGCATGAGAGGCACCACATGGGGTTGGGGGGTGGGGGGTATCATGCTCAGATATCTTTAACTTATGTTGTGTATAATGGGAATAACTACATAGACACAGCACTTTTTGTTCTGAAATCTTTTTTTTCAGTTTTTTTCCCAAAGTTAATGAGAAATCGTGCTAAATAATTGTGATCTCAATATTGATCAAAATAATCGTGATTATGATTTTTGCCATAATCGAGCAGCCCTACCCTGTTTGTACCTTTTAATCATGCACTTTTTACTGCGATAACCCCAAGGCATGTGAGCCCATAAATCCAGTCCTCAGATTACAACAAGAGAAGAGGTTCCTGGTCAAGCTCATAGAGTCAGGAAAGATCAGTCCAAGGTGGAGCATTTGGTGGGATCAGCAGCTTTTTGACTTGCTTTAAGTGCAAATAGATTAAATCAGGGGGAAGAAGTGAGGTGTCCTAGGCAGTGAGTGGAGAGGATGCTGGCGTGTGCAGTGTGCATCTTTGCATGCATGTGTGTGTGTGTAGGACCATAAGAAGGAGTGGCTTATGAACATGGTTAACCGTGTGTGTATGTGTTGACGGGGACTAGAGTAAGTCGGGCAGAAGATGCAAGTTCTACTTGCACTTTGAATGCACTGACACACTCAGGTATACATATTTTTGTGTGTTTGTATACGGATGTGCACAAATATGTGTGAACGAGTGCTGAGAGGTGTTAATGAGGACACCTGGCTGTTTGATTTTTAGGGTTTGTATTTATTTATTTATTTTTTTAAATAAAAGGACTCTCCTTGTTAGCACTGTGTTATAACTGCGATCAGGACTGGAGGTGTTTGGCTCGAGTTTACGCTTTTTCTATTTCTGGTGCATACTGTGTAATTCTTATTGTTACTGTGTTGTAATAGATGCGTTTCTTTTTGTTTTATTTTACTCTCATATCTAATACAGTATTAGTTCAAGATGAATCCAAGCCTTGATTTCTGTAAAGCAGGAGATATAATGTATATAATGGAAAATATGTTCTTTGTATTTATACAGTGAATTTGTTGTCAAATATGTGAAGTGCCTCTGAGAATGAAATGGTACTCCTCACTGGTTCAAAGTTTTTCAAATGATGACTTAACATCCTTTGGACAGGACATTTAAAATTGCTCCTTGCTGTGACATACTAGGATATGATATGAAATTCTGTGTTCAATTCTTCCTGTTTGAGGTCTTAAGTTTGCATCCTGCTGCTTTAGTAGAGTGGGTGAGGCCCCTGATACAGCCAGCCTGTCTGAGTAGTCCATCATAAGTTATGTTATTATAATGTTATTGAATCTGTTATTGAACCCTAACAGCATGTTTCATTTATTTATTCAACGTTTATTCGCACTGCGCTGTCATTGGTGACAAATGGTCACAAATATGTTTCATAGACCTACCAACTTCAGCTGGATATGAAACCGCAAGGACACAATACTTTTGTCTGTCTCAGTGTGATTAGTGAGCTTGCTGATGAGCAACTTCAGCTGATCTCTATCTTGTACCTTTCTCTGTGACTCTGTTCAGAGAGTCATAAAGATAAGTAAAATATGTGGATACAAACCAACGCTTCCCTGTCTTTTTTTTTTTCCTTTTTTTTTTTTTTGATTTTATTTTACTCACTAGCTTTCCTGAACTTTTCTTATTTAGTCTTGCTGTTTTCATAAATAAACACTCTTCTTTTGCTTCTTCAGCCCTTTCCGACCCAGACGAAGATCCATGTCGGAGGACCTACTGTGGACGGGGTCGGCAGTGTGTGCTGATGGCAGAAACTGGCCGTGCCGAGTGCGTTTGCCAGGAAAAGTGTCGGCCCTCTTTTGTGCCGGTGTGTGGCTCAGACGGCAGGTTCTACGAGAACCACTGCGAGGTTTACCGCACCGCCTGCCTGGAGAGGAGACGAATCTATGTGGTGCACAGCAAGGAGTGCTTCTTCAAAGGTATTGCTTTACTGCTGCATTGATACACTGACACTGCAGAGGGCTGCTATACACTGTAAAAAGATCTAGTTCAACAAGTTATTTGAAATGACCAGCAGCTGGTTTAAAAAGTCAAATTTCCAATAGTTATGCTGTTGTCTCAAAAGTAATGTGGGAGTGATTGAAGTTTAAATGTTGTATACAGTACCTTTAATGGCATATTACATCCGTTTTACATCCAAGTAGTTGCAAAAATTTAATATTAATATATATATTGATTAATTCAGATTTCCATATATTTATTTGATAACAATATCTTGAAATGTAATAACTTCAGCTGTTTGAAAAAAATGCTGCATGTGATTCAGTAAATTACTGAATTTGAGATAATATGAAAGCCTTAAGAAAAGCAAACAGATGTTAGAGTATGTAAACATCATATAGGTTGTTACAGTTATTACTTTCTTGCTGTGCTGTTGCCACACCACAACAAGAACGCAGAGATGCAGCACAGACTTTATGTCTTTTATGTCTGACTGCATTACTGAATCTGGTGCAGGTTAACACTTGAGTGAGTGAAAATTGCCCTCAGATTATTTTCTGATACCTGTGTGGCATAGTTTTGAGCTATTTCGAGGCTGCAGTGGGGCTTTGACTTTAGTTTGATGTTGAAACATTTAAACAATAATAGAGTTGTACAGACAAACAAAGCAATTGTTTTGTTACACGTTGCAACCTGTCAAGCTCTAGTCACAGACATCAATCATTGTGGAAATCATGCCGTTTCTGTCAGCCACCTTCTCAGTCAAGATGAAAGAAAGAAATCATTTGTAGTATGGCACTGAAGGCTGTGGCTCAGGGTGGAGTTTGTCTGGGAAACGATGGCTAAGCACCGACACTGGCACTCAGACAGTAAGCATATTTTATCAGAACCTGTATTCATCTTCTCTGTGTATTCTGCTGCTGTGATCACACTCCTTTCAGTTCAAGTCAGCATAGTCACTTGGCAGTTGGGCCTATCGCAAACATTGGCATCTAAATCACTTATAGTAGCATGCTAAAAGTTGATTTAATGATCAGTCTAATTGTGGAATTATAATGCTGAGTTTTAAATTCAGAGGATTTTAAACATCTATGTCATAAACCCTGGTGCTCATGCAAACATTTGTAAGTTCATTTAGTATGTCCACATACAGTCTAACTCCTGAGAACCCCCCCCCCCCCGTACTACATCAATATCCTGGCACTCACAAATCACCACTAGGTTACTGAGGATCACCAGCTCTCTATGGTAAATCATTAAAATGTTCACTCCGTGGCTATCACTCATTAGCAGAAGTGCACTCTCAGCATGAACAGTCAGCATTATTATCCAACAAACAGCCCAGTCGCTTCATCATGACTTCGATTTAAAGGTAACAGTGCTAGGTAGGGCTTCTGCTAATTTTAACTATACATAACGCACACACACACACCATCACAAACGCACACAAATATATATATATGTTTTTTTTTTACCAATGACTGGGAGTTGGCAGCCACTTTTAAATACTGCAAGTATGCATGCGTATGTGCAGTGTACCTGCTGGCATCTTCTCCACTTAAAACTTTCTTTGTCCCTCAGGGTGTAGAAATTAAAGCTATAGTTAATTAGAGTGCATGGTTTTGTCAATGCTGAGCAGATACAAACACTCACATGCTCACACAAACAAACATGGCATATAGCACTTTAAGTCCTATCACGTTAGGGAGGGAAGGATTCCTGGCACACACCGCCATGCATTGCTAATCCACATCAGGGATGTTCAGTTGGAACATTTGGCTTAAACCCGAGATGTCTGAATGAAAACCAGCAGGAGATGGAAAGTGTTGGAAATCAGTCATATGTCACGGGAATCCCGAGTGCATGTGTGTCTCTGTAAATGGGAAGTAATTATTTCACCTGACATACAAAGACGTCATTGGGAGGCATGTCTCACTGTGTTGTGCTAGAATCATTATTCACAATTATCCTTTTTCAGTAGTCACTGGAGGAACTGGAGAGGTAGTTCAGTGGTTAAGTTGTCTCTGGCCTCTGGCTGGTGGTGCTCTTCTCCTGCTTTGCTTGAATCCTTACTGTCTCACTCAAAACTCTGGAAAATAAAGCCTTCTTTAAAGCCTGTATAACCAAACACTGGTATGGCCTGCTGCAGAATGAGCCACCTTGCTGGCTTTTTCCTCACTGCCCTATGAATGAAATTTGAGTCAGGATTTAGCAGGTGCTCCAAGTCAACAAAAAAAGGACCAGAAAATCTGCTGGATAAATTGCAGTTGGATAACACAACAATATTGTATAGACGGGTAGTATTCAGGGAGTGCTGCATTGTTGTTCCCTTGCAGTATTTTGTTTCACTTTGAAAATAATTAAATAAAAAGTAGATGAAACTACATTTTCTTTTTGTTTTTGAACACATTGATTTTTTTTCTTTCCAGTTTCTCCTCTGTTTTTTGTGTTTTTATTATATATTTTGTGGCCCATTTTTAGAGCCCAGAGATAATTAAATGCTAGATGGCAAAAAAAATAAAAAAAAAGTTTTTACTCTCAGACAAAATAGATGTCTTTGGTCCCTGCGGCTATGTAGGAAGCTACTTGGTGAAATCTTTTTTTTTTTTTTTTTTTTTTTTTTTTTTTTTTTTTATGTGTTTGTTTTTTTTTTTTCTTTTTTATTGTAATTTTGGTTTCAACTTTAAACCTAAAAGCTCAGCTCTGAAAGCCAGTTTCCTCAGGGCTATGGCCAAAGTCACAGTCTCAAATTTGGCAAGTACTTATGCAGGCTTTCGTTTCAGCATATCTGGATTATTATGATTCTCTGTGCGCAGCCAGTTCAAAACTCTCCACACTGGCAAAAGAAAAAAGACCACATTTCCATTGTGCCGACCTCATTTCAATAGTTCCCACTTACAGAACTGATTTTAAGGTTTTGTTTATTCATATAGCTTTGAGTCAGAATGTCATTTACAATCACTGTTCGACCATCAGGTCACTCAAGACATCTCACAAAATATTGTTTTAAGCTAAAAGGTGACTTTGTCTTTTCTGCTGCTGCCCTGAGGCTGGGGAATAGCATTCACCATTCACACTTTTGTCATCTGAAATTATTATTTGCATGCTGTGGCTGCTGAGCCTCCATGGTCTTGGTTATTGACAACATGATCTGTCAAGACATTTCCAAGGGACAAGTATCCTTTAAAGTAAACTGCACAATGGATGACTGACAATATGAACATTTTCCAAAAGCCTGATTGGACAATACCACCGTACCACTAACTAAATAATTTTTGCACAGGTACGCCAGCCATGTGGTTGAGTCCTGTTTTATTTTGTGTCCATGACATGTTAGGATGTGTTAGGCACACATACACATACAAACACAACAGACACCTTTTAGTTTTATGATTTTTAATTAAATTTTTATTTTATTTTTTCCTCAGGCAGTGTGGAGAAACGAGGGAGAGTGTTAAATGGTTCAAACCACTGCAGACCTGTTGAGGCAAACATAGTTGCAGAGGTGAAGGAATCTACTACTCAGATGTCGGTGGGAACCCAGATATTCTCTTTGCCGCTTGAATGAGGCTGTAGTCTGCTTCTAACCTGATAGGACTGGTGTACTCTAAAGTGTTTGGTGATGCTTTGGTGGTTTGTGACAGACAGGAGAGGTGATTGCATAGAGGTTAAAAAGGATGACTGTAAAGCTCTGAATGGAGCTCTTTGTTCTGTCCTGTCAGTGGTTTCTATATATTTACACTCAGACTGTTTATCCGGTAATCCATATTAACTTAGCAATAAGTGTGCATGGTACAATAGACAGTAGAATAACAATGGAGGAAGAAAAAACACCTATAAAATTGTATTTTCACAAGTAAATAGATAACTATTACAGAATAGTAAAAGAGAGACAGAAGTGTAAGGAAACGAAATAGGATAAAGGGGTTTTCATTACTGGATCTTTTCAATAAGTTGAATTCTGTTTTCTTTGCAGCACTTTGAAGATTACTCTGAGCTAGCTTAAGCTATCCACTCCACAAAGACCCTGCCAAACAATCAACACCGAAACTCATGTCTAACATGAGTCACCACGCTGTCTCAGGAATGGCAAATTGATAAATAGCTTCAAAGTTAAGTTATTTGATCCCAAATGGCTTCATAAGGGGCACATTGTCAGTAAAAAAGACTGATAGGCCAGCTGCACTCAATCCTAATAACCCATTTAGATTGTAATTGCCAAAAGCCATAAAACAGGTTTTCCTTGAGGATGTCATTTTTTTTTTTTTTTTTTTCCACCATGTGAAAAATGACATCCTCTCCGCCAAGTAGCTAATGCCATAAAAGATGATAATACCTTTTAATAGAGAGGCAGTGCCACCCATTGACTGATTGTTTTTGAGACATAACTATCCAAGTTGATATGTGTATATTATTTTTTCCCTGGATATTACTTCACAACAGAAACATTTTGAAACCTGGGACAGTATGAGCTCATTTGTTAAATATTTCTTTCCTTTTCGACAGAACTGAGATTTTTTCAAAACATTGTTAAACAGCATGTGATTATGTTGAATGGTAAAGCAGGACATAGTCTGGTCTCTAAGAGAAGTGAGTAGTTTTCACCAGAGTCTAATACAAACAGAAAATGAGGGAACAGTAAAATGCAAAGACACAGTCACACATGTGGCATTGTGCAAGCAGTTTATTAGCTTGCAATTTATGAAAGGTCGTTTAAGACCACAACCAATCACTCTGCTAATTTGTGAAATTAGCATGGCATAGATGGATCTTTTCTCTCCCTTCTGTATGGTGAACACTAGGTTTCAAGTCAACCAACTCTTGACCTGGCTTTGATTGCAATCTCTTCCTTCTAAAACCATTTTAAAAAGAACTAATGCAGTTGATCAACCACTTTCATCTTCCTGATGAGTTGGAAGAGACATCTGTTTTCATTGGGTCGTGTAAGGTACTCAGCAGGGGGGTTCTTTAATTCTTTAATGCATCCTGCCCTGCTATGACCACTTCATTAGGGATGAGTGTTGTACTGGTGATACATCGTTGTGATGATTTTGATCAGATGGTCAATGCATTTCCATCTGCCAGATGGAAAGTAGAATGGAGTCTCTCCAGGGTCATAGCCTCAGTGAGGATAGAACACTGATCCATCCATCTATTCATCTGGCCACCCATCCATAAAACCTATTACTCCCAACCTTTTTGCCTTATAACCCATTAAAACAGTGTCTACTTGCAACCCCTAGTCACAGGTGTCATATGTCCACTGAGAGTGATAGGAGTGATATTTGCAGAAGTATGTTTTCGTGTTTCTATGCTGTTAATCATCTCAGATTTCATTTGTGACCCCTTGTGAGGATTCCTGACCCCAGAGTTGGAAATCATTGGATTGAACCAGCCAGCAAATTGTTGATTGCCATATTTCAGTGATTACAGTGATCTTGAGATTGAGAATTCCTTTGTATTTTCCATCCTCCATCCCTCCCCTTAAGCCATTCGTCATCTCTCCGTGTTTGCCATGTGTCCCACTTTGAGACCCTTCTGATTTCTCTTTATCATCCCGACCCGTTCGAGGGCAGCCGCAGTTATTGCATTAGCCATCAAAGCTGCCCCCCTCGTCTTTCTCTCTCCGCCCTCTCCGCAGCCCATGGCTGCACTCTGCCTCTGCCGTCCATCTTATTGCTCACTAACCCTCTGCCCCCTTCTGTGACTGAGGCCATTAACTCGGTCACGCAAACACACGGCTCTCATAAGGAGGATCAACTTTGGGGTGAGCTACAGCCCTATAGCTTTAGTTTTGTACACAGAGGCTGGATAGGGTCACAGCAAGATGCTTTTGAAGGTGGCAACTATGTCAACTTTTGGTTTTTTTTGGTTTTTTTTCATTTTTCTTGGAGTGGTGCAGTGTCTTTTTTTGTTTCACACTCTCTTCTTTGCCAATACTTTTTAGGATTTAAATGACTAAAATATTTTCTGTGCTTTTATAGACATGTCAGACTTTTGCTGTGTGGTCTTATTCTGTCAAAACTGAAGTAACTGTGATGTGAGAGCTGCTATAAAATACACTTTTTTTCACGCAATGTCACAAAAGTAGGCTGCAATCCCACTATTTCTCTGTTTGGTGAAATGAAGAAGAAATAAAGTGTCTGGTGGCATTTATAGAATCCAGAAACCTAAGTCAACATTGGAGTTAACTTTAACTTAAAACCAGTACTTTTTTAGAAATAATCAAAGTATTTTTTTTATCTTGATTGTGGTGCAGAGGCCTTATTTTGTCTTGTTTGAAGACCTTTGTTTCTAGAAAAATTCTTGAAACCACTTCATTTATATTTTATACACAAGTACTTAGAAACACTGAAGTGTGCTTCTTGTTCACCTTTTGTATCTGTGGTGTAAAATGAAACAATCATATTCATGTGTACTTACTGTGTGATCAGAACATGACTGGCATGAGTTGAGTGAACTCCTCAATTAATGTAAAATTACCCTTTATTAGTTCTGCTACACCCTATTAAACGACACCATTCAGCTCTACATCACAATGACATGTTTTATAAAAATGCTCACTTTTTAACTCAACTGTTTCAGCAGGGTGTAAAGTTGTCCAGGTCACATAACGTACCATTGGACCAGAAGTTGTCATCCATCTCTCTGTTAGGTTAATAAGGATTAATGCCTGCTTAGGCTACCAGGTGTGACATGTCCACTCACACACACCGACACACACAAACACACACCTAATACCCTCCAGGCATCCCCTGACAGCCTTTTATTTGTTACACTGGGCTTATTAACGAACAGTCCAACTAATCCCATCTTTCTTTTGGTGTTTTTTTTCCTCCCAACACCTTTCTCCTCATTTTCTCCCGTCAACAGTCACATGGGTTTTACCGCATTAAGTTGATTTCCTCCCCACAGATTCATTATGGTAGAAGCGTTTGCTGTATGAAATGGATGCCCTGTCCCAGATAGAGATGTCCCCTGGCCCAGCTCTGGTCTCCTGCCTCATAAACATCAGTCTCCCCTCTGAAAACTGAAAGCTCTCTTTGGCCACTGGTGTCTCCCGCTGCTTTGGTAGTGGGACACCGTCAAGGATACTGCACCAAAAGTATGCTGCTTTCCTGACATTTTGAATCAGGCTACACCCGGTGTGATGTTTAGGCATGATGAAGAGTAGAATCATGCTTTTCTGAAGCCTCTCCTAACATTGAATACATTAGTAATTAATGGCGTGTGGTACTGTTTTAGTTTTATAAGCCAAAAAAAAATTTGACAAATGTTTGGGTTTGACAGAATACAAAACAGTCCCACACTACAGACAAGCAAAGAAAATTCTGTTTCATGTGTTGTATTTATCACACTATAGTGCGCCAGAGATATCTTTCCCTGGCGTTACTTAGCGAAAATAATATATATTTTTTTTTTAATTAAATGTTTTATTTTTTACTTTAATAAAAATAACACATATATACGCAATGATGTACAGCCAGTGAACACGGCGTAACATCAATAGCACCCCACCCACAAAACCAAACAAAATAAGATTAAAACAAAAAAGACCCTCCCTAGGACCTGGGGAACAGTTAATATAGACATATTTGTTGGTCAAGGATGATGGATTGGATTTTGGTCAAATAAGAGACAACAGTCAACAAGAGATTGCGAAAAATACAGAAACACAGTAGACCTGACATGAATCTACTGATGGTTGGGATTCCTTGAGGCCAGCTTAATGTGAAAATAAATTAGTGAAGCTGCTTCACTTGTTGGCAGTGGTAAATGGCTGTACTATGTCAAATCTGGGCACACTTCTTTATTGGAGCCCTAAAGGTAATACGATTTTTTGTAGTAGTCTAGATATAAAGGCCTTGACCCTGAGCCGACAGCTGGCTGTCATTGAGCGTCTGTAGCTGACCATCGCCTGTGGCTTCTGTGGTACATCCAGCAACATTGGCTGTTGTCGGTCCTCAGTGTTAGTGTTTGTGAGAGAGAGCAGTCTGACTGACTGTAAATCAGTGAGTTCTCCTATTTGTATCTACTTATAGCTCCGGATCTGTTTTCTTGTCCTGTTAAGCCAGAGCATATTAAAATAGTGTCAGTTGCAAATCAAATGCAGTTTTGAGTGATGTTTGAATGATGTTTTTTTTATTTGTATTACAAATACAGACCACTGACTAAGTATTTTCTGTTATTTTGTTTGTCTTACGTTTAAATATAATTCATTCAGGATCTGTAACCTTGATAAATGTCCAAATGCACATCATGCAGCAAAATATTTTGTTGCATCTTGATGTGTTTGGCTGATGTACCTTTTTCCACAGTTGTGGTATCTTAATTACCAGAACCTTTTAGAAATTCTAAAAAAAAAAGATACTTGGGAATCATGTCTGCTTTATTAATCTTCACATGAAGAATAGTTGGTTGGTGTCACAGATAAGTTACATTTTTGTATCACTTTTCACAAATTCGGCATCCTTCTCTGACCAATACAGCAGATTTTGAAGGGTTTATTGCCTGGACACGTTTCATAGACATCTGCATTTGTTAGTGTTTTATATAATGGAAATTGCAGAAGCTTTTATTTTATCTTATTCTGATCCACATTCATAATCCAGTCACTTTCTTCTCTAGTCTTCTGGCACACTCTGCTTATTGTTCTTTTATTCTTCGCCTCACTAACATAGATTGCCTACTCATCCTTACTCATCCTTTTCTTCGTCTATGCACACATACAAAACACACAAGCACAACAAATTACACACACAGAAGTACACTCACTCACACAAATGAAGACACACCACTTCTGTCATGACAAAAACAAAATAATCTCTTCTGAAAGAGAATGTTTACTCATGCCTAAGAGATTTTGACATGCTTGTCAGAACATTGGCATTGGCTATCACTTTGCCTTTTCAGTGATGAGCTGCACCCCGCCGCACCACAATGGGCCTCGTGGATTAGCTTTTGACGCATGTTGCCCAGCCTGGCACGCACGGCTTTATTGATAATTGAAATGTGAGATAGGAGTGAATAAATTGAAAGTGCACTGCCATTTGGAATTCAATTTCTTTGTTTCTCTTCCTGTGTCTCTTACATGTGCACACATGTGCTCCCTGTTTCTCTCTGCTGTTGAAGTAATTAACAGATCCCTAATGTTGACTGTGTTCGAGAGAAGCCATTGTGGCGTTCTGTCTCGTCTGTTGTTGAGCTAACAGGTGGTACTGCATAAATTTTGGAGCTGTTCATCTACACGGTCTGCTTTTATTACTGTTCATAACACCAATTTTTAAAAGCTGTTGGCAAATGCTTCTGAAACACTGAGAAATTAGAGGGTGACAAATGAATTCATTTGGTCCATCCCCTTCATTTCACGATTCTTTCATCAGTTTAATGGCTGCATAAAACGAAAATACATATGGCTGCCAGTGCTTCTGGACCCAACTTTGAAAACTTTGCTTATCGGACGTGTTTTTGTCAAAGCTGGGATCCAATTACTCACAAGTGAGATTATTAACGTCTCTCCATGCATTAGCATTTTAGACGGCAATCAAGAAATGCATTTACTGTTTGCCAGGCTTGGTAGTAAACTGCCTTTTATACAAGAGAGAAACACATTGCTCTTTCTCTGCTTCCATGCAGATCTGTCTTCCCCCTGCAACCCCCCTCCCCCTCCATAGTCCACTTTTCTCTCCTCTGTATTTCACCCTCATTTCTCTCACTATGCCCCCAATATAGTGCAGACGGGGATTTGAGTGACTCTGTCAAGCTTCTCTCTGCATTCCCCAGTCTGTGTTAAATTGGTTCAGAGCTTAAGTAGAGTGTGAGCCTGGAAAAATAAAAAAATAAAAATATAAGCATCACCTCAAGGCAAAGTGACCCTGGGTAGAAAAAAAAAGAAAATCATACACACTATATGTCCCTGACAAGCGCGCGCACACACACACACACACACACACACACACACACACACATATTCACACATACACAGGCTCTGTGTATAAAACGTACTCAAGGCTGTGTTAACTCCTAATCCATCACAACGTCTTCTTTCTTCTTTCTTTGCTGTCACAATTTTTAATTTCTACAATTGTTAAATTTGCTTTTCCAATATGTTGCTTTATATACAGTGTATGTTGCATTATGAATATAACTACTTGGGGCCCCAACTAAAAACACAGTACAATGCAGTTATGTCATATTAACATGTGTGTAATGCAAACACTGCTAATCTGATGTAGTTAATGTGATTATGCCAATGCAGAAGAAATACACTGATAGATTTGGTCTGACTGTGGCCTGGCTCCCCAATTGTCAGCAGATGAACTACAGTTACAAAAGCAGAAATGAGAGCTTGATGTGCATCACGTCTTACATTACAGTTGTTTTTGGCTAACCATTAATAGCTTTTAAATAATACCTATATACAAAATATATACAAAAACGATCTAAAGAATTATCCACAAAATTATAATTTTGGAAAAGTGCAAGAAATACTTTAATTCTCCTCTGAATTGGACTTTTTACAGAACCGCTTTTAGCAAAGAGAGCCCATGAGAATCGTGATAATACTAAGAATACCGTATAATCAGCACATCAATTTCATAATCACAACTATCTCAAAGATAAGACATCAGCAAGCTATTTTTGCACTTAGTAATCATTATCTGCTTTGGTTTGCAGTAACTGAAATTCATTTGGCACTTAATGCTCACTGTCAGTCATTTGCTTTTATGCCTTTGTGCTTGGGTATAGGGTATCATCAAATTAAATGATACTCAATCACTCTCATAAAGTTTGTCTAAGCAGGTGACATTATTCATGTTTCCTAGCTCAACTCACAGTCACTTTTCTCTTTTCTCTCTGCCTCTTACTTTCCTCCTGATTTTGCTTGTAATAGATAATTGAACAGTCCCTCCACTGTCCTGTGTAATATGAGCTGTCAGATTATATATTTCCACTCTGCCAGCTCAACAGTTTGACCAGAGGGCAAAGAACAGGCCCAGATTGACAACTAGCGCAGCTCAATGTGCTGTAGAAACTGATTTGCCAACTCTCTAGCTGACTGAATGATCAACTGAATGACTGCCCAGCTTCACACATAGCCCTCTATTTGACCAAGGCACTTGAGATACTTACACTCTCTAAATACCACTCTCAACAGAAAATGTGAAGTTCCAAAATGTGGGTATAAGGAACCCTCAAAATAAAATCTGCACATATTGAGTGTTGATTTCCAAGGTCTCCTGGAAACCTCACACTAAAGTGCCACTAAATTACATCTTTAGCCATCGTAGCAAATTCTGAAAATCACTTTGTGATATGATAAATTTGGCATTTATTTGTTTGAGGGCTTTTTTGAGTAAACTCTGTCTGAAAGTTGCCAATGTCACCATGTTCCCGACTGCTGGTTTCATTCAGATTTATTTAGTGGTAGTTCATATGAAATGGCTCTAAACAGTGTCTGTTTCGACTTGACAAAGGTCACTCCTTATGTAAATGTGTGATTTAATGGCTAACAGCATAAAGAGACTATTTATAATAAGAGAGGCTTTATTTGGCTTTTGCTGTGACTAATAAACAGTGGTCCTGAATTGCTGACATGTTGTTTCTGTATATGAACTATTTAGCTCGTTTTTACAGCAACTGTGAAAAAATGTACACACACTGAATAGAACAGCAGGGTAGCAATCACATTATCACATTACGTTGTCTTTTTCAAGGAGCAAGCATTTTCTTTTTTTCACATGTTTCATGGTCACTTCATACCATCACACCAAGGCAAGAAGCTACTGTAGCTCTAATATATTGAGTGACACAGTGCCCTTGGTGCTTATTATTAGCAAGTACAGCATCTCAGTACCACAGAGCTTATTTGCATCATCGAGTCACTATTCAACCATAAGTCGCTGACTACGGAGAGTGCTATAATTCTAAGACCCAAAGGGAGTAACGACCCCAACAGCTGCCTCAGGGAAGTTATCAGTCCGTGTTATTGTTTTCAAGCTCATCCCACATGATTTCCTCAGAGAATAGGAGCAGTATGGATGGATGCTGCTGACCTTTTTGTTTTAGCGCCTATGTTACAGGTGTCACTGATGCTAACAGGGACCAGTAGCTTTCTCTCGAGGTTAGGCGCCATCTGGTCACAGTGCCAATGCTGTTCCTATGCCTGCTGGAACGATTCACAGTGATGCTGCCAATTCAGCTACTGTTATTTACAATTTACTCTTTAATTAGATTGTTTGTACCTGAGGGCTGAGTTTTATTTTCTCCCGTTGTTACAGTATTTCATTGAGAGTACTAATGCCAAGTGAATTGTTTGTGAATTTTGAGTTTTTTTTTATTTATTTCTCTGGGAAACTTTTTTTTACCTCCACTGAGGGGAAAAAAATTAGAAATTTTCTTTTTAACTAAACCTGGAAGTGGTAAATTGCTAATTCTTGAACATACACAATACTATTTAGAGCACCAGTGATTTCAGTGACCTTCATTACTCATGTACTAATGCGGAAGCTTATTTTTTCTTTACGCATAAACTTGTTAATAGTATCAATATGGTTTCTATTTGTGTGACACTTCTAAATTTGCAGTTTAATTACTGTCGGCAGCTACAGTACAGTGGTATAAAAACTTTTTCACATTTGAGCAAAATTATTTGCTGTAAGAATGTGTTAATTGCTCAGTATCGTTACCTGACAGTATTTAAAGGGGAGGGATTTTCTTTGAGTTTGCTTATGTTGTATGACTAGAACCGTCTCCTTGTCGGGTTTATTCTTGTATCTTATAACTTTTAGGAGATGTGATAGGACGTCATCACATCAGTTTTTCCTATCAGATATTTTGTTTTATATCTAAAAGCTGTGATGTTGACAGCAAGATCACGTGAAGATTAAACCTTTTAAACATTGATAGTTGAAACAAATCTCTTTAGTAGGGTTTAGGGTTAGCTTCTTTTACGTGATGTGGAAAGTAACATTTAAAATACGGTACACTCTCCCTATTCAGCAGCCAAATTACCATTTAAAGTAGTTACTGCTGGGTGAATTGTATATTAAATGCGAATATATTATTACCACTTTCTTTTGATGCCTCACAGCTATGGTGTTTCCACATGCAGGGAACACTCCACTTATATAAACATAAAATATAAATAAAACACACACTCATTCAATTTCTCAGAGCTCACCAAATCCCCACAATTCCTCCCAGCTCTCTGTTAATGTTTTGAAACTCAACACAGTTCACGGTTGAGTATCTTTTTTGCATCAACAATAGCAGCCCTTCAGTCACAGTGTAAGAGACAGAGACAATTTATCATCCAGTTCGAATCAATTATGGAAACCAAAAGAATACATTTGTGAATAAAATAATACTACTTGGACTGCATAAAGTGGTGGTGGATTAAAAACATGTAATTCTGTTGAGAGGGCCTGCTTGTGACTTGTTTTACTTTGCGGCTGTAATTACATTCACCCAGTATAGTCAAAGTCTTGTGCATTCTTTATGTAGCATTAGACTTTTAGTTTGTGGTGAACTCAAGTGTGATCCTTGGCTTCGCTCATTATCATGCAACACAGTTGCATTATGCACTGCATGGTGATGTGTGATTTTTTCGGTGATGGATACTATTTCATATGAATTAGTCACTGCACTTCAAATGAATTACTTACAACTAGGTGGAAGGCGAAGCTTGCTTATTACTCATGATACTAATGCCGCAATTTGTTTGCTTCTCTACTTTCGCTGTTCACTCATCTGCATTCATTCTCTACATTTTAAGCATTTGTTTGAGCAAATGATTAGAGGCGCTGTGTCTTACTAAAGGCCATTTTATAGAACATTTGTATGCTCAAGTGGTCAAACCTGTGACCTTACTGTGACAAATGAGTCTTTAATCACTAAATGACTATTGCTGTTCCACACAATTCACGGCAAAGCTATTTGTTTGCAGCAGACCCTTAGTTTCGACTTAACACATATCCACATGCTCATCCGCGTGCGTGTGAGTGTAATTAATAGCTAAATTGCTAATTGGCATCATTACCATTTCTTGAAAATGTGGCATACTTCTAATTCAAGAAGGCAGCCAGTTGTAATCCCCAGTTTTAATGAGGAATGCTTGTAGTGTTCACACACCATGTCAAGGAAACTTCTCTGTTGCCCTTGACTCAGGAATATCTTTCTCAAAACCGCACTGCATGTTTGCACAGGTGCTGCTGCACTTACTTCATTTAATTTAAATTCTTGACACAATTTAAAGCACGATTGTTTTGTTGACATATGATTGTAATTAAAAGTCAGAAAGTGACTTTTTCCATTCAATCCTGTTAACATTTTGTTATTTCTGTCTCAGTCGTCTGTGGTGTCTGATTTTTTGGGTGACAGTTGTCTTGCCCAGTCATTTCTTCCACTATAACCTATGCTTCTGTGTGCATGCATCTCCTTTAGTGTGTTATTAATGATCCAGTCTTGGAATCGGTGCCATTTCAATTTAATTAAAGTAGCCCCAAATTAAAAAATTGTATGAGTGCTTTAAAATCTGAACACCATATTAGACTTCAGCCTTAAATCTTCAATCTAGATAAGAAAAATTCTGAATTAAAAAAGAAAATGACAAAAATCAAAAACAAGGAAGGAGGGATCTCCTCTCCAGGATAAACAGACATGCATTCACTGCTCGATTCTGTGCTGCACTGTACATACCAGACTAAATTAGTCTTCAGTTGCGGAATTACATTATACAGAAACAGTTTCAATGTGTCTGGTATATATGGAGCACAGAGCTCTGGTTTTCTTTGATGATAATAACTTGGTAAAAGTAGATTTTTATTGCAAAATTGTCGTTTTACTGAATATTTTCCTAGAAACAGCATCATTTGGCAGCTTCACAGAAGATCTCTTCAAATCAGAAAATATCATGATCACCTCTGAGAAACTGAAAGTTTAGTTCAATCTTTCAGCAGAGCTAGAAAACTACAGAGCACATCTTGAACCCCACAATACTGGAACAATACTGTCTAATAGTTTTTCTTCATCCCATTCTTTTGCTCTTTTTTCCCCCCATTGCTCGTTGTTTCCTCAGACAATGAAAGCAACTCCCCTGGCAGATGATAACAGCAACACTTATGGGACAGTAAAACTCTGAACTGAACTGAACTCTACGGGAACACTCACATATTTTAATGGTCCTGTTATCTGGTTAGATGTAGCCATACCCATCCTGGCCAGAGCTGGTGTCTGCAACCTTATCTGTGTGAGACACATGATGTTGTGCTTCTCTGTGTCTTTCTTACACTCAGTGTGTAAGCGCAGCTTCACAGGCAGAGAAGATGATAATTGAAATCCTGAGTGGCAGGTCACTTTCATAATAAACAAACACTGCATACTTTAGCCTCAGTAATTGCTTTTGAAGAGCAGCTACAGTGCTAGTCTGGGAAAAATGCAGCACACACACCTGCAAAACCGCAAAGACACACTAAACACACATGGAAAAAAAACCCACAAACACAGCTCTTTCCTGCAGGGTCATTTGCCATGGAACACTGCACTAGTGGTTGGCCTGGGAGCTTCAATGACAGGGCAAATACACTCTTCCCCCTCTGACTGACACATACACACAGAACATAGCTAGAACCTTGCTCTCCAAGCCATTCAGTCAGTCACACACACACACACACACACACACACACACACACACACACACACACACACGCTGGAGTCTAGGCCCCAGAACTGACTGAGTAACTTCCATCACTGCCTTCTTTTCTAGTGCAAACGGAGCAATGGAGCAACCATCCCTGCAGCTACACCCGTGTCTCTCTCAGCCTCTTCACTCATGTGTCCCTGGAGCCTCAACCTAGCTCGTTCCTCTCCTTTCCCCCTGCTCCTCTCCTTTATCCTCCTCTCTTCCCCACTCCTCCCTCCTTCTGTCCTCACTAGTTATTCACTCATCCACTTCACTCTCCATCCCTGAGGCCCCATCCTGCTCGTCCATGTTCTCTTTTCTCTTCTTCTCTCCTCTCTTCCCAACCATCCTGTCTCAGCTCTTCCTCTCTCAGTGCTCTTTGTTTCATTAGACAGAGGTTAACCTTGCTGGGCAGTGTCTTGGATCACAAATTAGCTAACAGTCTAACTTGAACAGTTAAGTAAGAACTCTGATCAAATGGCAAAAACTTGTTTTTGCATTTATTTATTCCTGGCCTGTCTTCCTGTGTCTTTTTAATCAGGATTCAGTCGAAGATTACTTATTCAGAAAAACTGAATTTCTCCTTACATCCATTGAGAATGTTTCTGCCTTCAGAGCAGCTCTGCCTCCGAGAAATGTTTGTACTACTAAAACTCAAAACTCTGCCTTAAGGAATCTCTCTTCCTTTGATTTTCTTTCTCCTGTGCATTCAGTCTCTCCTGTAGGTCTCTACCTCTGTCATCCCTTTACTCACTCTTTACTCTTATCCCGCAGTGTTTCAAGCTCTGTACTTTCATGCTTACAGTGCTTTTCTCTTCCTTTTTCCTCTTCTTTCGTAACTTTATTGTTCTCTTTCCCTCACCTTCCCTTTTTCTTTTCCTGACACCCTGAAGGCGAGCTCTCTGTAGTCAGTCAGTGCATTGAGTGCTCCCTCTTTCCCCCATGCACCAACCCAGCTTAATATGACTGTCCGTCTGTTACATCCCAGTCCGTCATCCAGCGAGCCTGCAATAATCTGTCTAACACAAAGAGACACTTTCTGTCTCCTGAGCTTTGTGACAGTGATTCAGGCCACTGCGTTGTTCCCCCAAATGGTTCACAGCTGCAGAGAAGAGTACTGACATTAACCTCAAATATCTCTTTCACTCATGTATTAAGTTATTATACTGAATGTGAATATGCCTGTAAACCTGCGGAACAGCCATTCTAGAGCTCAAAGGCAATAGAAAACTTTTACTCTTCAGAGGTTTCCAACCTGCGGGCTGCTGACTGGAACTGGGCCTCAAAAGCATTTGCTACTGGGCTGTGAGGAAACTACACGATGCTTATAAATTTGTACTGAACTTTTTACCTAGGATTTTTTTCACTGAAATGTTTCCAGGTAGTGGGTAGGGTATTGTTTACTCTCGTTTCTGTCCCTCAGTCCTTCTGAGCTGAGCAGCTAATGTATTCAGTAATTGCCTTTGGCCTGGAGTAATTAGGGGCCAGTTTGCTATAGTGCAAGCTACTAATGTTAGCTTTAGTCTCCTCAAGTGTATTGTTCCTGTCAGTGATGTTACTGACGCCTCGTTAAACCAGTACTGGCGCTTTTGGTGTCGCTGTTGAGTTTTGTGATGCAACTGCATGTTTGCAACTGGTAATACAATATCAAGCAGCGTCAGTGACACTCTAGACTCACAGTTGGTTTCTTCCGTTGTCTTCATTGTTATTGGTTTCAATTCTTTCAGGAAGGGGATTACTCGTAGTTGGTATGTGATTGGCGAATGTAGCTAGCTAGCAAGAGACGTCATTTAAACAAACCCCCACCACAAATTGCATAAGTTTGGATTAAATCAGTGGTTGTGTGTTAATATAGCTGTGTGTCTGACTGCTGTTTCTGTTTTCTCATAATATGTTAACATGTGAACATTTACTCTCTACACTCCGCCATTTAGATTGAAGCTGCATTGTGCATTTTTTTTTCTCAGCTGCATCGATTGTGTTAGGGCTGCATTTCTCAGTACGATTTTTTTTTTTTTTTCAGAAGACTGTAATCCAACCTGTGCTGCACACAGTATTTACTCCTTATCTTGGAAGCAGTCAGTAGGGGAGCTGTGCCTCTGACAGCACAAGATACTTAATTACTCAAACAGGTGCTTGCCACTGAGGCAGGATTGATGCTTCAAGAGCACTCAATTAATTGAAACCTATTATTAATAACAGGGTGTGAATCATCCCTTAGATCTTCTCTGATTTAATTTAGCAACACACAAGGATCAGCCATGTTAATTAGAGATTTACAAGAAGGAAGGGGCATCAGAAATAAATGTGAGCATCTTGTATAATTAATTTATCACATATTCTCCGAACGAAGACTCTGTATGCGTTTACTCACTTCCTGGTCCATGGCTGAGGCTGAAATGAGCAATTCATATCACATTATCAGGTAATATATTTCATGGCTCTCTTGAGAGAGCACACACGTAATAGACATGGCTAGACATTAACAGGTATGAAGTAAAATTAGGTGATGATGTCCTCTGTCCTGAAGTTAATTACATGTTAGCACTGACCTTGTGTGGAATGGGTTAATCCAAACTGATATGCACACACAGGAACCTACAGCCAGCAGAGACGGACTTGCATACACATCTACATATCAACGCTTGCATATGCTTGCACAAATACACATTTTTCTAATGCGATTACCTCGGCAGACATTTATAGACCCAGTGTGTCTAAAAGCAAGAGCAGTGCACCATTCCATATATTTGTGTTTAATTCCAATTAAACCTGGGCTGTGGACAAACTAATTTTCTAAAGCAATTACTCTGGAAGGAGATAAAATACAGAAGCAACCTTTGAACAAGACTTTACTGCCTGAAATCTCTAACCAAAATAAAGCCCAGATATACAAATCTCCTTCTAGGCCTAGCCACATGGCAGCAAGGTTGCAATAAACTGCTGCTGACATTTGTCAGATTTATGTGTGTGGGAAGTGCGGCTCTGCCTGACAGCCTGCAGTCAGTCTATCTTAAACTAAACAGATAATAGAGGTAAAGTAAGTGCTCTTCAGGCTGGATGGGTACCGAAAATAAGCAATGTTAAATCTGGTCTTAATTTCTTTTTTTCTCTTACAAAATGACAAAAAGTACCGAAAAGAGTACCGTTAAAGTACCAGACCGATAAGTCATATCGATGAAAGTAGTAATACCTTTGAAATCTTAATGATACCCATACCTGCTCATATCAGTAAATATTCAATGTGATACACGATGTTGTCCCAATGGCCCAGTGGACACATCTGTTCCTGGATAACTCAGACAGAAAGTATTCAGACCCTTTCACTTTTTGCACAATTTTTTTGTTTGATTTTTGATAAATTTGGAAAAAGTTTCACCTTGTGATTATGGGTTATTGAGTCTAGATAGATCAGCAAAAATGGCAATTTTATCCATTTAAAATGAAACATATGACATAATAAAATGTGCAAAAAGTGAAGGTAACTATGCTGAGCAGTAGAGCTTTGTGTTGAAATCTTTGCAGCTTCTTCCAGTGGTCTCTTGGGATTCCTCCAACACTCCATGGACATTAATTTATTGGAGTCTACAGTGTTTATAATAATATTCAAAAGTTTCTTCCTGGATTTTTGTGATATGTTTGATTATTTGCATATTAAAAAAGGTACTACAGTTAAGGAGTAATTGCCAGTAATTACTAAGATATTTAGAAGCATCTATACTACTTTGAAACAAGACGAGATGAGTCAAAAAACTGCAAACTCTTTTTGTTTCAAAGTTCAGTCATAACTTTGGAAACAGCAGATGATGAAACAGCCTCATTTCAAGGTCACAGACACACACACACACACACACACACAAAACAAAATCAGTGAAAATTTTAAATCGTCCTCGAACAGTGTTCAAAAAGCTGTTTCATGAGAAGAGGCTCTGCCACCATTGCAGATTTAAAGACACCCTGATTTTTCACTGATTAAGACCTTGAAACTCCCCGAAAATTTCAATCTCCTAACCCCTCACTACCCCCGCAGAGGGCTTGCAGAGCCCCTTTAGCTCCATGTCTTTGATGAGCCAAGCCAAGAACATCCTAAAGCCCTGCCTTTGACTGCCGTTGGACCCCCTTCTGGAGAAGCCTGGCCTCATGGTGCGGCTCCCCCGCTGGTGTGAACCATAGATCTGCTGACTGGCAAATCCTGAGCTCTCAGCTCATAGGAAAAAAGTGGATATTAATGTAGACTTGAATGAAGTGTTGACTTAAATACATTTAACAGCACCTAATTTTTTCATAATTTCCCTTAGTCAGGGAGTGCCATAAGTCATCTTGATGACAGTTAAAACAACACAATTGACAATTTTGTGTGTGTGTGTGTGTGTGTGTGTGTGTGTGTGTGTGTGTGTGTGTGTGTGTGGCGACTGTCCATATGCAGATCCAAACTGTGGACTACATAGGCTGCAATTGGAATCTGTCCTTTAGCCAGAAATGTGCCGTATTCAACCTAATTGAGATACAGATGTATTTCAGGGGAAAGGCTTGCCTGAGAGGCAGTTGACTGACAGCTCTGTGACAAATGTATAACAAAGGATGGCATACATTTAAAGATTCCATAGCGAAGACAAAGTGACTTAACAGCCACCCAACTTTCAATTCACAATTCAAAATTCTCATATTATACTGGAACCATAATTGTTTATATATGTTTCACTTGAATGTGAAAATGGTCTAAGACTAAATGCTGTTACGGAACATCTATGGGGACTTCCTCACATTTTCTTACTCTGCCATTACCCTCCCTGAAGCCTCAATTATTGCAAAAGGCCAAGCTTGTCATTATGTAAGGAATGTTAATTTCCCCTCTGAAATGGCAAATTATTGTATGAAACATTTCATTTATAATGCCGATTTATCAAAGCCACAAGAGGACGATAGAAGGAATAGAAAAAAGAGCAAGAGAGTAAGTGTGCAGACCATTTAAGACACACCAAAGAAATCGGACCCGTTTCTCCAGTGTAGATCAAATAGATTGCATTTAAGCTCTGCAACGTAAGGACCTTCTAAAGGCACTCCAAATTAAAGATAGAAAAGAAAAAAAATTGTGGTGGGTGTAAGATAAATCAAGAATTGATCACATTAACTTGACTTTAAGCACTTTGCAGTGCGTAGTTCTCCACTTTGTGGTCTTAAATTAGGCCAACATTGTATCGTCAGCCTAATCTTGTTCAGTCTATCCCTGCAGGAGTCCCGAGACACAGGGTTTATATTTAATTCAGCCTCTGTGCGGCCTGTCATTCAAGACCCCTGTGGAGGGTTTACCATGCGTATCAAATACAGAAGAAAAAAAATTGTGGTAAACACTGTCTACTTTTTGTAATCTTTTATATTTTTTATGGCACTGTCTCTGGGAAAACTCTTTGAAAACAATCTAAACATAGCACACAAAATCCAACATTTAAAATACTATTGATATACTATTTTCTCTCAAAAATGTTAGGGCCCTTGAGGCCCAGTTACCGCTCCATACAGAGAATAACCTCTCACCATCAGCCATTCTGGGCTACTCTATCCGTCTGTTCCCTCCCTGGGAAGGGGATTGAGGAGTCCCACTGCAAAGGGGGATGTGACCTACTCCTCAAAAGCCCTCAGCACCACATGTGGAGCCCCGCTTGACACAAGAAACCTATGTGAGGATAGTGACTTCAGGTCTCACAGCATGAAGGGACACTCTTTGGTGCCCAATGTCCAGACTGAATAATATGAAGTCTCTAGACGATTGTTATCTTGTTCATGACTTTTTCCTAAGGCCCCTTCTTTATTGTACTTTCTGAGCAGTCTTTCTTTACCTGAGGTTTCACCTCTATCTTTCTTTCTTTGATCAAACCATCTATCGATTCCTTATTTATCTGTCTGTTTGATTGCCTTAGATCTCCCTAATGATCTCTTTATGTCCTCCCACATCCTGTACAGACCATCTTCATTAAAAAGTATCCTTCCTTTGCAAATTTAGGTTTCTGCTTCAAATTAATCTTTAGTCTCGAACTCTACCACAAAGCTCTCTGAATGAGATGCAAGTTTAGAGGAGTCCATTGAGACAGCCCTGGTCATAAAACTAGAGTATTTCTTATGACATTCCTTTGATTTTTCATTACACTCATCTTTTTCATTGTGTTGTTAAAGGTGCACACAGTTTTACTGTTGCATAAATACACACAGCTGTCTGTCAAGTTTTATGAGGCCAAATATAAAAAGACCCTGAAGGTGTCTACAGTGTTTTCACTGTGTATGTTTTTTGTGCCTAATACTCTTAAATTGTTGTGAAATAGAAAACAGAAAAGCAACAGCAGAGTAAAGTATATGTGTGTTTTTATGTTATGTTTATTCCTGTTTGCTTACAACAAGATTGCAGCCTGATCCAACACTGAAAACATTGTAAAACTGCCTCATTGTCTTGCATAATCCAGCTCATACTCAAAGCAAGTCATACTAGATTTTAAATCAAAATGCACACACAATATCACACTCATTTGGAACGGTTTTTGAAGTGCAATATTTAGCCCAAAATAGCTTGTCCAAACGGTTTGCTTAATTTTTCTGTACCATGAAACAAAATCTCTTGAGGAAACAGGGAAACGTGGAAATCAGTGTGGCTGCTGACTGCAAGAAAATACCAAAAAAAACAAAACATGTTGAATGTTCACCCAGTGGAAAATTTTCCCTAATTGCTTTGCTGTGTAGGAAATGAATGGATTAGACTTGAATGCAGGCTAACTGTGGATTTAGTCCTGTCCTGTGCCGTAGTGTCTCTTCAGTGCTCGTTGGTGTGAATGCATACCTACCCAAACCTGTGTGTGTGTGTGTGTGTGTGTGTTTGTGTGTGTGTGTGTGCGCGTGCGTGCGGGTGCACATTGGTCTACATGTACAGTAGGCAAGGCAGTGCTGTGAGCTCATTACAGCAGCTGATGAATAGATTTCCGCTTGGGTGGAAGAGAAGGCAGTGGTGATTTCCGCCTGAGGACGTTCCTTCTCAAAGAGCAGGTGGGACTTCAGGAAGCAGCCTCTCAGAGCTCTGAACTCTTCCCCAGGTAGCTGATGATGGCCTCCGACTAGGCAAACACTGTTCATCATGAAACACCCGCTGGCAAGCTGATAGAGTACTGGGACAATATTTGGAAAGTGTTCTTCTGGATAGTCTCTGCTTTGTATGTGTGTGCACGAGAGAGAATGCTTATTTCTGTATGCATGTTTTCCAAAGGGTTGTTGCTTTTTTCCAGATACTCTGTGTGTATGTTTGTGTACGTGTCTGTTTCCCAAAGGACTATTGTATGCGTTGGAGTGATTCGTGTTTCTGTTTGGCCAGCAGCCCATGGTCAGTGAAGGAGATACAGGAACAGTTTTATTTTCCCCTTTTTGAAATCAATGGCATTACAATTTTAAGATTTTGTTACACTGTATATACAGTATGAAGCAAAGACAAGATATAAGGACAGTATATAAAGTTTATATACATTGAAGTGCTTTTTATATTGATCCAGCTGAACTACTCTGAGTCACAATTTATTAACCAGTTTGTGTGTTTTATAGCAGAAAGTAAACTACATAGTAATCTTTCTTCAGATTTAACTATATTCTTTTGCTTTATTTGGTTGTATTGTAAAGTCAGCCAACTAATTTCTGACAGTTGTTCTCATTGGTCAAGTCATGTCAAGTGTATTTGTGACTTAGAATTCTATATTTATCTTTGTATAATATAAAGCAATCAATAAGCAAGATGCAATTAGATACAATTATGGCTGGAAATGTTGAGGTATATTGTTTCCTGCGCATGCTTATGTAATTAGAGTCCCACACAAACAGGGTGAACTCTACAATTAAAAATGATAACTACTATGTAGAGATAATTATAGAATGTAAATACATTGATTGGCAATTGCTGAAATAGCAAAAGCAGGGTTTCATTTAATAAAAAATACTTAAGGATTATAATTTTTACAAACAAAACCATGGTTATTTTGTCAGCAGTTGAAACCTACAGCACAGACTCGGTTCAACAGACTGCATTTTAGCTAATTCTAGACAGAAGTTGCAAATGCCGGCACACCATATCACATTCACCCCATATCATTTTAAGGTCATGGGTTGAATTGTCTTGTTTTTAGTGGTGATTGCTTCTCCATTTTCATGCTCACAGTGAACAGTGGTTTTGTGTTTGTCCCGTTTTACCAATACAGTTTCATTTGATTTTGATAAGTGTTTTTATTGATAGTGAAGTGATACTATTTATTCAGACAAGGAGGAAGTAGCAACAAGACAAAGCTGTGGGAGGATTACATCTCTGGTCAGTTGAATATATATATATATATATATATATATATATATATAATGAGAGAGAGAGAGAGTTTTTGAAGGATACTGTCTTAATATTCCTCCCAGTTTCTTTCCCCATCTCAATTCTGTGCTTTCAATGAACAAAGAATAGTGGTGGTGTTATAGGATAGTAGCTGGCTCTCCACATGATGAAAACACTGGGACTTGTCTTTGATGTTCTAAGCCTTTGTTTCTGTGTGGTTCAGGTGTGTGTAGGCGTGTTTTTGTGTGTTCACTTGGCCGTCTTGTCCTATTTCATTGTCATTGTGCCGGTTTTGCTTGATCACGTTGTTGTTCATTAATGAAAATGACTCACTTTTATATTAAAGATATTACTTTAAAGTTGAGTATGCACTCATCATCCTTCCAGCCTCACTTTCTACAGTTCTGATTTTCCAGAGTGTACCAATGTGACATTTGAAAGACTTTCATAATAATTACTGTTTGAGGAAAGTCATTATACAGTGACAGAGTACAAGGTTTAATGTTACTTGTACAGTCACATTTCTTCTGGAGTTTGATGTTTTAAAAGTGAAGCTACTTTTGCAAATGTATTCTTTTTTATCTAATGTTGGCTGAATTCAAAGAAGGATGACAGCTGTGACAAGTCAAATTCACTTTGTCTTTCTCAAAGTACACGCATTTGTTTGTCTTGCAGGGAACGACATATAAACCATCTGTATCACTGGCAAGACTCTGATTCCAAACGTAACCATAGTCCACCATGATGAACTAGTACAAGCTCTTTTCTGTAATGGCTGAAAAAGAAAAGCTGAATCTCATTTGACTGTGCTTTGAAATGTTGGCACTTCTTCTTAACTATAAGTTTGGCCTGAGTTCATGTTGTTATGCTTGCCTTTTTGTGCAGTGGATTTCTCACCTGTAGTTAGTTGGAGTTTATGGTGACTCAGTATAGTCATTTGGTTTCATCCAAGTTCACATGGCATTACTTTCACCTTCCTAAGTGAATCAAAATAAAAGAGTTACCATTCAGTGTTCAAATCAGCCAATAAAATGTGCCCTTTAAGTCAGTCTGTAAAAGTAAATAGCCTTTCCTGCTAATGGTTATTGGTAATGTGTTGCCACCCTCTAATTTTAGGTCTGTCACCACTGGCAGCGTAGTCTTCCCATCAGTACAAAGGCCTGCTGTCACGCCACCCGGTCGCCAACGGTGAAGTGACCTTCTAATTCAAGGGAAACTGCAGGGTCACACCCTATACTCCACTGATGGCAGAAAACTTTTCAAAAAGCAGCTCACATTCCCATCACACCCCTGAACTACACATTATCTCCTCTTCCCTTCAAACTCTATTTACTCTTAACAGATGAATTCCTTTACTTTGCACTTTTTTTGCTTCTTCATTAGTTCATCACTCTGTGATCACAGACTCAGGTTTTTGCATTTATGGTTGCTTGTACAACCTTTTTTCAAATGTTTCTTTCACCGTAAGCTGCGCTAATAAGAACTTTTGTTCTAAAACGTTAGACAAAAATGGAACAAAATTTGATTCAGGTTATATAATTCTTGTTAAAATAATACAGAGTATAATATATAATAATATAATACAGTTTTTTTCAATCTTTCCCTTAAAGTAATTCACAATCTCGTGGTTTCCCTCGAGTCATTTATGACTGTGACTACGAGTGGACACTGATTATGTTCTACAGACGGCTGTGTAAGAAAACCATTAACCTGTCAAAGAAATTATTCCAAAATATTTCATATGGGAGTCAGGACAGTCTCTAATCATCACTGCCATCTTTTCAGAGTTACCACTATTGGTATGTTCCTCCTGGGCCAAAAGGTAGCCCCTTGCCTTTAATAGCTGACAATCTTAAGCCTGAATTGTGCATGGAAAATGAGCTTGAAAGCACCATTTGATGACATTTAGTATTAATGTTT
Source organism: Seriola lalandi dorsalis (assembly GCF_002814215.2). Classification (NCBI taxonomy): domain Eukaryota; kingdom Metazoa; phylum Chordata; class Actinopteri; order Carangiformes; family Carangidae; genus Seriola; species Seriola lalandi. The sequence continues at coordinate 1,438,481 of NW_019525055.1, forward strand.
CCTTGGAAGACGTTAGATCTGCAATTCTCGGCCAGATCAATCTGCATATATTCATGGCAATTATATGGTAATTTAAGAGGGAAGCCTTGCATTCATGAATACTGCTCATCAATCACAATGCCACATTTAAAATTTAGATTCTTGCACTGTAGAAGAACATGTGATGCTGATGGCCTACTTATAAAGTGCATGGCTGTCCACACAAGTGTGGATTACACTAGTTAAGTCATAGCAGGTATACAGAGTTTACTCAAATAAGGACACATTTACGTTTTGGGACTCATCACTTATACAGCTTGCTTTATATTCCCTGTTATAATTCAGTACTTAATGTTTTATATGAGGTGTATCTAAAAGTGTCCAGTTGTGTATAGCTGAAAGTTTCTTGCCATAGAGGAGAAAAGGCCATTTGTCTCAAAAGCTGACTGATGTGAATGAAACAAGTTTTATTTAATTTTCTTTCAAGAGTAGATGCCATTTCTAAAGTTGCCAATTTGTTGTCGACCAACATGATAACTATCATCCTTTTCTTTAATCAATTGAGGAGGAAAATAAAAAATAAAAAAAATTGTCCAGAAAGAAAGAAACAAGGAAGAAAAAGGAGCAGTGGTCAATTGTAATTTAAAAGACGTCAAATGTTTATACTCGCATACTATTTAAAATAACCTATGTTTCAGTTTTATAGCTGGAGCAGGTTCTCATTTTTATTGAGAAAATGAGGAAACCGCATTGGCATTTTTCTTCACATCATTATTCAGACAGACATCTTTTCATTTCTGGAGGGAGGGTTTCTGCCATGATAGACCAGTAGTCTGAGAGTTATCATTATACATGGAGTAATATTTCGGGCTTCAGAGTCACACTGTTGTGTTTGAGCCCAGAACACCAGCAGTCACTCGATATAACGCTGGAATTCTTGAGGAAAGAACAAGCAATTAACACAAGATTGATGTCAGTTTCCCCAACAAAGTGAGACTGAAACTGTTTACCTGGGCTGTAAATTAGATCTTGGGCATGACAACTGGCAGCATTTAGAGTGGATCACCAGGTGCCCAGACATCTGTGTGATTCCCTCAAGGGTTAGAGCAGTGTACATGAGTGTGTGTGTGTGTGTCTGTCGGTGTATCTGCATGTGAGGTGTGCACGCGTACAACCTTTTGCATCTGTGTCTTTGTGTGTGCTTGTGTACAGTGATGCATATGTGAGTGACTTGAATTATTTACAACAAGCTACTGAGAACGGTTCTGCCAAAAGCCTTGATACTAAAGCACACAGATGGAATTTTGGGAAGGGGCAACAGGATGAAAAAATGGTAAAGGGAGGGAGGGAGGGAGAGGAGTGGAGGAAGGAATCAAGGAGGGAGACACGGGCAGGAAAGCAGCAGGAGGGGATCACACAGAGAAACAATGACAAAGTCAAAGTGTGTTTCATCCTGATTAAATCATGAAGTGGCTGCAGCAGCAGTTGCAGGTATATGCCCAATCATGGAGGAGCACTGCAGCACTCCAAGGAGAAAGAAATCACACACGTTTTAGGAATAGAAATTAGAGGAAGGAGGGAGACAGATAAAAAGAGAACGCTCTGAATGGTGTTTACGTGTGTGTGTGTGTATGTGTGTTTTTTGAAGTCCTATTTCTACCATCTTCAGTCTTTCATCTGGTAAAGTGGCACTCCATGGAAAGCAAACAAACAAAAGCTGATTTATCATGTCTCTCATATGACGCAAGTCCTGAAAACTATAAACACAGTTTAAATATTTTATTTTGACTACACACTTATTAAAAGTCAGTTTTATTTTGTCCACTGAAGTCGTTAGAGGAAACATTTTGTTGTGTAGTGTAGTTTAAGAATAGATTGTGTACCTTTGTAATTCAGATGGATCCTTGATTATGTGTCTGAAAGATTGTCTTAACACTGAATATGACATTTTTATCAAACATTTAACAATTTGGTTAAGTAGACATTAATATGGAGTGATTGTGTAGACACACAGAAAAGGGAGGATGCACTGTTAATGTAATTTCTGCATCATTAAAAGCTCACTCCTCTTGGACTTTGTGCCCTTTTGAACGTGGATAATTTTTCTTTCTAACCTTTATTTATCATTATACGCCCCCTCGGGAAATGCTCGGTACAATCTCAGTGGAATCCACTAAACAGCTCCAGTGGAACAGGTGGGTGGTTAAGCGCCTTGTACAAGGACACCTTGACAGCACTGGTCAAAGAAAGGTGGGGGAGTATTACTCATTATGTCCTGCAACCAACCAATTTTTCCTGCTCTGTCCAGGGAATTTGAACTGAAAAACCTCTTCACAATCTTGTTTCTCATTCGCTCTCCTGCCTAGATTTTCCCAGCCAGACTGGATAATTGCACCAGCAGCTTTGTTTTTGTTATAAACTTTGTTCTTCAGCCAATTTAGGTCAGTTAGATCAGTATTTTTATAAAAACCAAGGGGTTTTCAGGCTTCAAATCCACTCCACTAATGCTGCTTATCATCACAGCAGTACATCATATGACCCCCTTGTAATACATTTTAACCAGACGTGAGTGTACCCTCCCTCAGTTAATGGGGTTCGAGCTGTAATGAGGTGCTGAAAATTTTAAAATTGCAACTGGTCTTTAAAAGTCCAGTCCCCGATTCTGCTGTAAACAAACTGTCCTTGTTGGTGCATTAAGGGACATTTTGGAATCAGAGACCTTGGGGTTTACTGCAGAACAGCAAACTGTGTTGTACTTTGTCTTTTGTGTTTGGTTCTTCAGTTGCCAGTTTGTCAGTGTCTTTGAATGGATCAACTGTGAGTTTTCATACAATCTCTGCTTACAGCAGTATAACTGGACAACTGGATAATCGAAAAAGTCTCTCAGTCTAGAACTGTTGAAAAATGGTTGGAGGTGCTATGGAACATACATTATTTGTAGTCAGTGAGCTAAAATAGAAGTGGAGTCTTTAAAGGCTTGGTAAAACCACGTTGAGGTTCTGGAAGCTGTCAGCAGCGACTGACTTTTCCATTTGTTTGATGGCAGAAAGCATTAGGTTTGGTTACTTAATGTCAACACATGTTCTTGAGAAGGCAAAGGTAGTCTGAGAACCAGTCTATTTATCCTACAGTGTTACAGTACAGTAGTGCAAGGAAACGTTAGTGAAGTGAGTTCAGTCAACTTCTCTAACTCTGCAACAAGTTATGTTGAACCAGTATGAGTTTTTGAAGGATATAGAGAGTATTTTTGCTACATCAAAGCTGGCAGTATTTTTACAGAGCCTAAGATTTCTCCTTTTTTTTCCTTCTTCTTCTTCTTGTCAGGTCAGATAAGCCTCTCAGACTGCATATAATCTTTCACCGGGCATTAAAATGCAAACCCAGAATCAAGCAATTCAAGGGTGAGATGATCCTACAAGTTTTACAGACAGCTACCTGAGGAGCAGTTAATAAATGACCCATGATAGGGATGGCTAAAAACACAAACAGGTTGATATGCAGGTCTTACCCAGGGCAGTTGTAATCCTCAATCATTGGTCCCATCTGTTTTCTAAGGAGCTTTTGTCTGCGTTCCTCATATGAAACAAATCAGTTTTCTTTTGTCCTTTTGGATTCAGTCCAGAAGAGACAGAAGGCTCCAGCTTTGCATGAATAACCTGCTTTTGTCATTTTTCACCTCATATGGCATCACACAGATGTTTCATTTTTATATCAAATGTTATATACAACAGTTAACAATGAATTAATCATATGGGTTACAATACTGATTAACCCATAATTTCTACAGCATTGTTGAACTGAACCTTCCATGCAGAGATTACTTACAATGACACCGTTTTCTTTATTTCTGTTCTCAAAGCTCGCCAGTCTCTTTAGTCATGCTAGCCATGTTGGCTTTCTCTGCCCCTGCTAGCAAACTCCTCTTCTTGCATACATCGGAAACAGAGCACTTACAGGAAATACATTGCTGAAGTGAAGCCGGTGATTGTTTCTATGAGAGTGCGCAGAAATAAAAGTAGAATGTATGATGGCTGTATTGAGGCTGAATAACTGTTGTGTCAGTGGGTGATTAAAGGGGCAATTGTAATACTGTACATGTGGTCACCTGTTGGTGGACTCTGAATTGTCCTGATTTAACCTTCCCTGTACTGAAACACCTGTTTCCTGGCATGGACCGTATTACCACCTCTTGATCTCAGCCCTGTGTTTGTGTGCGTTTGTGCGAGTGCGCGTGTGTGTGTGTGTGTGTGTATGTGTGTGCGTGCGTGTGTTTGTACGTGTGTGTGTGTTATACACCTGTGTCTGTCATTTCTAATGAGGTTAGAATACATAGACTACTTCTGCAGTGTTGTTACTGTGCTTTCCTTTAGCTACAACTGTTAGCACATCCACTCATTTAGTAGGATAAGAGGCTTCCCACCAGGAATCCAAATTGATTTGCAACTAAATTACACATTTGACTTTACATCTCATGTAAAATATGGTTCATGAGGCGGAGTACTGCCAATTAGGTTTTAACTGGTGTCAGCAAGATTTGTAGTAATCTTAGGCAGTAAGATTTTCTTACTTTGTTGAACTCATCAACTTTTTTTCTTACTTATTTTGCCTCATCTAACAAGTCCTTTACACTAGTCTTAAAATATTAAGTCTCTCCAACTGTGAACTTCACTTCTTTGATTTATGTAGCATAGTAAAATAGCTGATGCTTGTCTACTAAGGCATTTTAAATCCGGTGGAAGGAAATAGAAGATTTTTCCAAACCTTACACAACATTAACGTGATTAAGCAAAGACTGGATAAAGAGTAGGAAAATGCAGTATATATTTATAGTATCATTTAATTCATCAGTTTATTCAGTTGAGTGCATACATGAATAACATTATTTTTGAGCAAGAATATCATAAATACTAAGCTAAAAAAAGCAGCTTTTCATTTTTATTGACACCTACAACTAAAGCTTGTCAAATTAAGACAAATATAATTAGAGCTGCTGAGAACACCCAAGTATCGAGAGTGAGTGTCAAATTAACATAATCTATAAATGTCTGCCTGTGTAGGTTACACTGGAAATTAGATCAAATATGTCTGCGCTCCAAAGCAATTTTATCTACTTAATTAAAGCAACGTTAAGATGGATGTGTCTGTGAAAGGAAAGCTGACACAAAGCTAAAATTTGTATTATTTTGAAGGGAAACAAAATGTAGCAATATTTACCTGTGCTCTGTTTGTTATGAAATTATAGCCCTGTAGAAGTGTGTTCATAAGACAAAATGACAGTAAACCATTCAATAAGTCATATGTGATAATGAAGGTGTTGATTAAGTGACAAGTGATAATATCGTATTGTTATCGTATCGTAACATCAATGTGATGCAAAATACAGTAATGCATACATGAGTAGCTAAACTAATACATTTAATCAGAAATGTTGTTGTTAATTTTAAATGGCAGATGATAATTGTCTTATTGAGACTTCATGGGACAGATGATTATTGATATTGACTTCCATCCTCCACCCCTAGAGACGATGGCAGTTAATCCACTGTTTGAGATAGTAATTGCCTGAATTTTTTTTTTTTTTTTTCTTTCTGCATTATTCATTAATTGCTCCCTTTTAATTAATTATTCCAAATGATGAAAAAGCGCCAGAGACACAAGAGTTTGTTGTGAAGGCACATCATGCCTCAGTATACTGACACCAAAGCAGCTCCTCAAACAAAGACGGCTCCCTGCTGCAGTAGTGTGAGCTACTGTAAGTGCCCGGATGCCACTAACCATTTTTAATGAGACCTTTTTGCATAGTTTCTCTCTGCCTGTAGTCACACTGTAGGTTCAGAGAGGGTTGAATCTATGGCATAATTACTCTTGGTGTGTCTGGTAGTATAGTATCCCAAAATAAAGACTGAAATAACTGTATCCATGAAATCCAGTGGTAGACCAGTGTTAGAGGAAATATTCAGATCCTTAACTTGAGGACACATTTACATAATAACAGGTTTTGAATCACAGAAAATATGTATTTTTACTTCCCTCTGACTCCCTCCACATTCATGTTGCCAAGGTATCGGCCTCTCTAAAGACAGACTGCACAAATTCTTTACAAATATTAAATCACAAGAATCTTGACATGACTGAATTTGTCTCTTTCACTTTTCTGTTGCTCTGACATTATTCTTGAGAAATTGAGCTTATCCACTATAAGTCATCATGGACAGGGGCTTTGGTAATTAAACAAAGTACAGTGATGACCTGTGTTTCCCTAATGCTCTCAAATTAGTCACTGCTACAAGCAGGAGCACTCCAGGGTACACAGTGTTACACCATAATGTACTGTACATGTGACCGACTGGCCTAAATCTGCTCCACTGCTTCCCCATATTTTAATACACTCTGCCAATTAATTCTCCAATTTCTTTTCCAGTCTCTTTAGCTGTTTGTTTAAAATATGCCTGAACTCGCAAATCTCTTTCATACGTGAAGCACATCATGGATTCTGTAAACCACCCACTCACATGCCAACACATTCATTTATACATTCAGTCATTCACTCACACTTTTCACATATTTCTTAATTTCTGTGTCTGTATCAACAATAACTCGCAGTACCGCTGAAGCAGATGAAGACCTACATTGTGAACAAAGCTTAAACACACTCTGTCTTTCTGTCTCTCACTCTCCTGTGTCTTGAATATGTTATCATATATTCTGTGAAACAGGAAAAAAAACACTACATCACTGGACTAGAGTAGAAATCTATTTGAGAATTGTATGGCGTTGCATGTTATAAAATAAATCAACACATCGGAGCTCAGAGACAGCTCGTCTCGGATTTGCGTGTGATGACTGACAGTCTTTGGCATGAGCAAAGGGATATGGAGGCTTGGCCTTGGATCCTGAGGGGCCAGGAAGCCAATGGGTATTTAAATAGCTGTAGATCCCAGGCTTCGAAACATGTCATTCCGGTTGACAAGCTGCCGTCTGAAGAACTGGCTCCTACTGTTATGAAATTGTTATGTTGGAAAGCCCTTCATCCCTGATAGTGTGTTATACTGTATGAATTCATGAAGAGCACATTTAGGAAGGGGATTGATGGAAAGAAGGAGAAATGTCACAGCCAGACTAAAAGTCACCACTTCCTTTTTTAGATGGAGTCCTCTGAAGGGACACAGAGTTGAAATGGTGTACATGTTTTTTAACTGCCCAGCCCCAATGATAAATTTACTTGTTCTACGTCTGCGCTGTGGTCAATTCTATAAACAGTTTTGAGGCAGAAAGGTCTGAATAAATCACAGTCCATCCAGGTCACCTCATTATTAATGGAAAACTACAACTTTGACAAAACACATTGCTTGTACTTTTTTTCTTTTGGTCTGATGACTTCCCCCAATGGTGGCAGATGTGTGTGACCCAGATAGCTTCACATAATGAACTGAGGAGGCGAAATGCAAACAGGAAAGCCATATCAACAGAAGCCAGGCAGGGAATTCAGAAATACATGTGTTATTTGTTTGTATTTGTTAATTTCCCCCTTCATTAGTTCTGTTTTCTGGCTAATGGCCTGCTCTGCTACTATTTGCACCAGCTGGCAGAGAGAAGGACTCCAGTTGTAAACCTTTAATGAGTTAATATCAGTCCACTACTGCCAGTATACCTTGGGGCAAACAATTGGTTATACAGTGCAATCAAATACATTCTGACGTCTTGTTTTATTTGATTTATTTAGTCCCTTCTTACCTCAAAAGGGGGACATTGTACACGATATGATCAAAACAATAAGTCATTAACCAGAAAAAAAATTTTGATTTGTGGCATTGAAAATCTAAAATATATTATCTCAACAAAATGAAAAAATATGGAAACTCCTGTTTTAATGTTCCATTAGCCGTTGTAAAATACAATTTCAATAAAAACTCTCATTTTGATATGTTTTGCTACAGCTCCACTTGCTCCTACCAGGGGACATTGTTAGTAGTCAACAGTAGTTTTTCAACTTAAACCACAAGGGAGGTTTTAAAATTCATGACATTTTTAAGGTGAAGAACAACTTTTACAGTCAGTCTTTGAGGCTAACCCTATCACCTGTGAAATATGTTGGTGTGCTAATAATTTACTTTGCCAAATATGTTTTTCAGGCAGTGTAAATTTTCCTTTGATTACATTCATTGGCAACACTTTTACAATCCAGGATTGTGGCATCCATATACTGCACTGAAGTCAGTGGGAGGAAATTGGGTTTGGATGGTTGGACATATAAAGCACAGGGCTGCAGAGACCAAGGGTTCATGTTCCCATGTGTCCCGTGTGTTGTTACCAGTAGGTTTCTAAACCACTTGATTGATTAAAATTGATTGAAAGCTAGGAAGTCATCATGGTTTCTGTCAAATATCTGAAAAATTTGTCTGCGCTGACTTTTTCAAGAGCACAATCAAGATGAGTATAAAAGCCGGTGATTGTTTCTATGAGAGTGCGCAGAAATAAAAGTAGAATGTATGATGGCTGTATTGAGGCTGAATAACTGTTGTGTCAGTGGGTGATTAAAGGGGCAATTGTAATACTGTACATGTGGTCACCTGTTGGTGGACTCTGAATGGTCCTGATTTAACCTTCCCTGTACTGAAACACCTGTTTCCTGGCATGGACCGTATTACCACCTCTTGATCTCAGCCCTGTGTTTGTGTGCGTTTGTGCGAGTGCGTGTGTGTGTGTGCGTGCGTGTGTGCGTGCGTGTGTTTGTACGTGTGTGTGTGTGTTATACACCTGTGTCTGTCATTTCTAATGAGGTTAGAATACATAGACTACTTCTGCAGTGTTGTTACTGTGCTTTCCTTTAGCTACAACTGTTAGCACATCCACTCATTTAGTAGGATAAGAGGCTTCCCACCAGGAATCCAAATTGATTTGCAACTAAATTACACATTTGACTTTACATCTCATGTAAAATATGGTTCATGAGGCGGAGTACTGCCAATTAGGTTTTAACTGGTGTCAGCAAGATTTGTAGTAATCTTAGGCAGTAAGATTTTCTTACTTTGTTGAACTCATCAACTTTTTTTCTTACTTATTTTGCCTCATCTAACAAGTCCTTTACACTAGTCTTAAAATATTAAGTCTCTCCAACTGTGAACTTCACTTCTTTGATTTATGTAGCATAGTAAAATAGCTGATGCTTGTCTACTAAGGCATTTTAAATCTGGTGGAAGGAAATAGAAGATTTTTCCAAACCTTACACAACATTAACGTGATTAAGCAAAGACTGGATAAAGAGTAGGAAAATGCAGTATATATTTATAGTATCATGGGTTAGTTGACAGGGCTGGATAATGGATAATGCTCCTATTTGCCTTGACAGAGATTAGTTTGCTATAGATATACAAAGGTTAGTTGACAGTTGATAATTCAAAATGACTGCATATGAATGTGGTTTTAAGGAAACATGGTTGTCCAAAGCAGACCTGCTTGGGAGGCAAATACTTCATAGGTTAAGGTAAACTTAAGTGGGGTGAGCCAATGAACAGCAAATTCTATGAAAGTTGACATATCAAACAATGAAAAGCAACGTGTCACCATATTAAGTCCTCTTGTTTTGCCACACTGACACAGAAAAGCTGAACAATTTTTACTCTACACCATGTGCCTCTTAATTGAAGGTGCAATCAACTGTCCACAATGACCTAATAATGAACTTTAAAGAATTAAAGGATGGGACAAAATATCTTTACCTTTATGTATCAACAAACAAATGACTATATTGTAATTACATGGGGGTAAAGAAATGGCCACATTATCAAGTGATTACATTGTCTCTCATTAGCTCAGGGGGAAACATACTAATTATAATTTGAGGGCTGTCATCAAAGTGGAAATTAGCTTCCTATGTTTGCTTCATCTGATGGTAATGAAAACACCATTGGTATGGCATGATTGTGGAAACTCAAGTACTGCCAACCAATTCCTCTTGCCTCTTGGGAAAACATCAGAGACTAAATTAATTTCCCTTTTATGCAGTGGGTTTATGCTTGGAATGACTGCTAATACAATGAATATTTTGATTAAAAGAAAAGTCACACACTTATTGTTTGCAGCAAAAATTTCTGTTTGAAATACTTGATAGCATTATTTAATTATCATTTTAATTTTAATTATGATTTTGAGCAGTAAAAAGTGTTTTAAGTTTTCCTAACTTTGACAAAGAATTCTCAGAAGAATAGTATGGTAAACTATAAATGATATTACACTTTAGTGTCATCATTGCACTTTTAGCACCAGTTGATGTGTAATTAGGTGTTGAAACTGCTACATTTATGCGAGGAAACAAAGAAAGAATTTCTTCTCCTGTCAAAAGAGACATCCTCGCAAAATACTTCAGCCTTTGCCACTGAAGCAAAGTTGTGACCTATAGAGAAAGGAAAAAAAGAATGAAGAAGATGAAGAGTCTTCTTAAGGCAAATGTTCACAGACAGAATTTAGATGAAAGATAAAACTCAGATAAAAGGGTTCAACCATTTTTTCTTTGACTGAAGAGAAAGAAGAAAAGTTATGTTTTCTGCGTACATCCCTGTCTTCCTCTTGTTCCCTTTTTTTGTTTTTCAAGTGTCAGTGCTCTGCAGCATTGATCTGCACGTATGTGGGGGGAAAAAATTACTTTCACCTGCCAACGACTTGATCGTGCTCGGTGAAACTGCGAGGGCACCCTCCATCCTCATTATTTTACCCGTGGTGGTTGTCATTTGAAGAGTTTCTTCTTTATACTTGCTGCTACTTTTTGGTCCTCAGTTATCCTTAGATTTCTGTGAAAGTTTTGTGGAGTTTCATCTGCATACACAGCTTACAATACTCTGTAGGATGTGTGGTTATCTCTTAACTGCTCATCAAAATTTGTAATTTCATGAATTGATAGATACATGTTATAATGATGTCTAGTTACGTCAAAGTCTAAGCGATGGTTAGTAGCACTGAAAATTTGACTTTGCCCAAACCATAACCTTAACCTTTTCTAAAAACAATGGAATTTACACCCCCTACACACAATATTAACTAATGCAGGTCTTGCATCATCAGCAAATTTTGTTGCCATGTCTTGTGGACGGACCATTTGCCAATATCTAGTGTTAAGAGCTAAGACTTAATGGAAGCTTGGAGGTGATACAAGGTACACCATGGGGGATCAGTGATGGGATTAAATGCATTAAACTACATAGGATCATGAAAAATAGATACCATTTGGTACATTACCTTAATATACAACATATATACGTAGTATAGCTATATCAGACATATTAAACATGTTTTCACTATAACAACTTTTAGCACATTTCAAACACAGAGGCAATTCAAAGTGATTTACACATATGAAGAAAAGCATTAAAACTGCATTCAAAACAATAAAGCAATAAAAATCAGAACAAGACAGAATAAGATGAGATAAAAAAAAAAGATAAAATGAAATAAAATACATAAAATGAAAATAATACAGTTACAATGCAATAATAAGTTGTATGTTTCCCTAGTCGGCTGTGATTGTTTTTTCTCCTGTGATGAACACAGCCTATGGCGTATTGCTTTTTTTAAAAATAAAATTAAATTAACAGCCATGGTTCACAGTAACAAATAGAAATGTAGAGTGAAAAGTACAGTATTTGTCTTTCAAGTGTAGTCGAGTAAAAGTCATAAGTTTTCAAAAAAAAAAAAACAATACTCAAGTAAAGTACAGATACTTGAAAAATATACTGAAGCACAGTACTCAAGTAAATGTACTTCATTACTGTCTAACCTTTGTTGCACAAATGCAACAAGGGAAATACAAGTACAGTAGAGAAACCAATCAATCAAAGTCAGAACCAAAGGAGAACAGTAGAGTTTTTGATTTATATTTAAAAGTGGCCAGAGTTGGGGCACATTTATCATCAGGAAGTTGGTTCCATCTGTGTGTAGCAATGGCAACAACATAGCCCCTGCCTTAGAGGTATCATCTGAATCCAATTGAGGACTGTATCTGATAATCCCACACACTTCTCCAGTCTGTCAAGAAGTATTTTATGCTTCACAGTATCAAAGGCTGCACTAAGATCACCCAGCACCAAATCTGATGTTTTACTTGAATTCCTATTTAGATGAATGCCATATAACACCTTGATCAATGTTGTCTCAGTGATGTGATCAGAAACCAGACAGAAATCTGTCCAAAACGCCAAAGACCTTTAAAAAGTTAAGATGAGTCAAAACAGCTCTCTCAATAATTTTTCCAATAAAGAGAAGATTAGAGATTGGCCTGTGTTATTTAATATTGAAGGGTCCAGGCTGCCTTTATTTAGAGCGGGCATAACATCATGTGCTTTTCACTGATTTTGGAGAAATGCCTGAGAGAAGTGAGCCATTGACAATTTTCAGCACATCCATTTCCAAGCAACTGAAAGCATTTTTGGAGAAGCTTGTTGGCAGGGTGCCAAAACAGCAGGTGGATGAATTAAGATGTTTAACTACATGCTCCAGAGTTTTAGTAGTTTCCAGTATTATAACACTGAATGCTGACAATCTAGCAAAAGTGTTTCTGTGTGACTGAAGCAGTGGTCTGGCTCCATTGGTTGACATAGAGAAATTTATGGACAGTCTGATATGTTACATTATTTTCCCCTTTAAAAAAAAAGATGAGAAGCTCATTGCATGAGTTAGGAAGTTCGGGGATTAGTTCGCTTCTCGGAGTTGTTGATATTCCTGTTGATGACGTTAGAGAAAAAGGCTTGTCTAGTCTTTTTTATTTCAGAGTTAATAATACGACGCCTCCCTTTAAAGTTCTTGTAGTGAGTCTGAACATTGCTCCTTTTTTTGCACTCAGCTTTCCGTTACTTTCTTTTCTGACGTGTGACAGCCTGAGTGTTTTCTCTATGGTGCTTTTTCTGCTTGCCAGATATGATTTTTACCTTTTCAGGTGCAATGGCATCAAAGACCTTTATAGTCAAAAACAGAATCTGATGTAAGGCTCACTGATACACAAATGGCTTCCATTAAAAAACTCAATGCTATGTTCATTTACTGTTTATACCAATATATATCAAAGAAAGCATAGAAATAGTCCTAGAGGCCAACGTCCCTGACAACAGTGATAGAAATATCAGCACCCTTGCTAATAACCAAATACAGTGTGTGCGAGCCCCTTCACATGCCTCTTCAATCAAAAGTTTCAGATTGTTGAGAGATCTGTCGAGATAACAGAAAACATCTCAGTAAAGTTGTCAACAATATATTTGAAGGACCTTGGAGGTCTGTAAATTGTTAACAGCAGGATTTTTTGTGACCCTGTCAACACAATGCAAATATATTCTAAGCAGCAAAATCACCACATGATAACTGCTTGCATTGAAATGAGTCTTTGAATATAGCAACAACACCACCACCTTCTCTGTCAGGTCAGGAGATTTGAAGTTTGAGAAAGTTTTGAGAGGCTGACTTAATGAGAGTTGGTGCACTGCTACTATTATCTAGGCAGGTTTCAGTTAAAAGCATAAAATCAAGATTATAGGTGGTGATAATGTCATTAATTAAAAATGACTTGTTGGTAAGAGATCAAATATTCAGCAGAGCTGGCTTTGTAGAATTACTGGAGGGGCTCTGAGCAGACTGGACATGGTATGGAATTGTTAACACGGTTGGATTTGATGACTGAGCAGAGTGCACTATTCTCTTTCTGTTACCTATCGAGACAGGAATAGAGAAAGCTCACTGGTACACTGGGTCCCGGTTTGTCCCAGGAACATTCATAAGTGCCATCGTCCATCCACCTGGACCAACAGATATCAGTTTTATTTTGTACACAATCCATCATGCTAACTGGACATGCTGTGATTTGATCAGGCCGTGGAAGTAAAGGAGGATTCTTATGTTGTTGCCGAGGAGGTGGAGGATGTCATAACGTGTCACGTGTGTTAAGTTGGGTAGGGGAAGTGGCAGTGAGTATGTTCAGAAAGAGTTAAGTGTTTACTTGTTTCAATGTACCTTCCACTTCAAGTTACTTAAAATCAGCCTTTCTGTCTGTGCCTCTGAAACTTTTCCAACAAGGTCACTGCGGTATTTGGGCAGGGTAACTTTGGATGTTAGTCCAGGGTCTGTCGTCATTGGGGTTCAGTTAGGCCACATACAGCCAGAGGCGGCCACCTCCTCCAGTCGCCACATCCAGGCAATTTTAAATGTGTATACTCGTGGGATCATCAGGCAGCAGCTTGCAGGCCTCAGCAAGAGCTGTGAAAGGCCTTGAGATTACTGCAACTTACACTGCAGGTGTAGAGGAGAGAGGGGGATGGATGCTAAAAATGTAATCAACGCTTGAGCTTGTTCCCAGTCTCAATCTACTGGCAGGAGTGGGGGCTTGGTAATTATTTTCTTTGGCTAAATCCGCTTCACCAGGGCTGAGGGTGCAAGTGCAACTGTATTTATATTCTTTCTCTACCTTTGAGGATCTGCTTATTCTTTGTGTTGTCGTTGTTGACCCTGTACTGAACAAAATCAGCTCTCTTTTATTTGCTTCATGGGTCCTACAGGTCATCATATAGTTCATGACTCTAAAAGCTACTTGAGTCTCCATTAGGCAGTAGTCCTCTGCTATTACATCCAAAACAGCATGCAGGTAGGAGGCGATTTTCTATTTGACTGGGCTGCAGTTTGTGAGAAAACCACATATTGTGTTATTGAGCATGAAAAAATGTAGACCTGAAAATAATAAATAACATTGACTGCAGTTATGGTATGGTACATTTCTGTTGGAAATAGTTTGCAAAAAAGCTAATGGAGGCCGTTGGATGGGACTGAATATGTTTTTCATTCTCCAATATTGCTAAAAGACCCAGTGGGAATAGCATTTTATGTTTCCACACTGGTGACAGCCACAGCCGGGGGCGTTTTGTTTTTGGCTTGTCCGTCTGTCTGTATGTCCCATTCTCGTGAACACGATATCTCAGCCTAGAAGGAATTTCTTCAACTTTGTTACAAACTTTGGATTCTTGGATTCAAAGATTAACCAATAAGATTGTGGTGGTCAAAGTTACAGTGACCTCACAAAACACATTTTTGGCATCTTGAATGTGCTATGTGAAGACCGCCTTGAGGGAGCTTCTTCAGATTTGGCACACAAAATCACCCGGACTTGAGGATGAACTTATCAGATTTTGGTCGTCAAAGTTCAAAGTCACGGTGACCTCATGTCACTGTGAAGGCGATATATCAGGAAGGCCCTGTAGGAATTTCATTACATCTGGCACAAACATTCACTTGGACTCAAGGATGGACTGATTAGAATTTGGTGGCCAATGTGACAAGACAAAGGGCCATTACTCACAAATTAACGCTAATTATGACATAATTTAGCACAAAATGCCTAATAGGATAAGTGATGAAGTGACATTTTATATCCAAATGGTCAAAGGCAACTTCACTGTGACATCATAATGTTCTGCAAAAACACTTCTACATGATATGGCACACCAAAAATCTGTTCAATACACAACATAATAACACAATTTTGTTGATAGATATAAACTTCTCTGCTGTAGAGAAGAGTGAAGAGAACAAACTATACAGCAGGTATACACTTTTGACTTCAGTTGCTTCACCAAGATGTTTTATGATAGTCAGGCAGATAGACAGGCATTGGCATATTTTTAAAAAAAAAAGTCATTTGCCAAAAGCACGACTACCCCACTGGTGAACTGCTAACTGAGGTACTGTATGTGTTCCTGAATCCTAATTGAGGCAAGAAACACCCAATGCGAGGAGACTAAAATAGTTATTGTAGATGAAAGTGTATTGCTGATATTTCAATGATGATTCAGCTGTTGCTTTCCTGCTGCTTTGAAACCAGCTCTCTTAGCCCTTTATGTGTCTGCGTCTGTCACCTCTCTGTAGAGATCACTGTCACTTTGAACGATAGTAACAGTTTGCATCCTTATTCATGAGCTCCAAGCTGAAACTAGGAGTAAAGAATTTCTATAGTTTGGGAATGAATACTTCTACTGAAACAATCACTGAAATTCTTCAAAACAAACAGCTATAACTCACTCAACACATAACCAAAGCCACATACAGCTTTAATGTGATGCTCTTACATAACAACAACATAAAACAGTCTAACAATCTTTCATTTCAGCTAAATTTTGAAAACTAGCTGTACCTGCCAAGTAAATCAGTTACAGTTTGATGGAAAACCACTTACGTTGTGATCAAGAGAAAAGAGAAGGGTGATAAATAATGACATTTTAGACAATATCATTACTTGTGAAATGGGCACTCGGCAGGCTTTTTCATAATTATTATCTTTTCTGCATGGAAATTGCTTTGTTACAATTGCTCAAGCAAGAGGAAATAAATATGGTGGCCTAAAAATTAGAGGAGCAAGCTTGTAAGTGGACTGTTGCTGGTTCAATCCCTGGACTGTGTGAATGTGCCCAGTGACACTACCCTGAATAAATACAGGGGGGGAAAAAAAGATACATTGGAGAGAAAAAGTAAGTGAACTGTTTAAAATCATCTGCATTTATGTATGAATATGTCCTAAAATATGGTCAGATCTGCCTCTGGGTTACAATAATGAACAAACATCGTTCAAGCATTCACAGTGTAGGCTGGAAAAATGTGAACCCCTCGGCTAATGGCATTATCAGAAGCTAACTGGAGTCAGGAGTCATCAAACCTTGAGTCCAATCATTGAATCAACATCGGAGGTGTATGTTAGACCTATTTTGACTCATTAAAATAAACAGTTAAACATTTAGAGTTTGCGAGTCATAACAGCACTTGGCCGATGTGAAACACACCTAGCAAAAAAGGAGATCTCAGAAGAGTTGGGATCAAGAAGTTTTGATTTGCACAAGGACGGAAAGGTTTACAGAGTCATCTCAGAATTTAGATATACATCAGTCCAAAGTTAGACAAACTGTCTGTTCATGAGTCTAACATGTGCAAATCATGGAGCATGGTGTCCATGGCAGGAAGCTGCCTTTCTTCAAAAAACATCACAGTGTGTTTACAAAGAGCACCTTAACACTCCACAACACTACTGGGAAAATGTTTTGTGGACAGATGAAACTAAGTTTGAATTGTTTGGGAAGAACATACAGCACTATGTATGGTGTAAAAAAAACATGAAAACACCAAAAGTGAAGTACAGTGCAGGGAGCATCATGATTTGGGGCATTGCTACCGCTGGACCTGGACAGCTCAACATCAAGGAAGCAAGCAAATTTATCAAGGAATCTTACAGGATAATGTCAGGGTGGCTGTTCACCTGCTGAAGCTCAGTATAAGCTGGGTGATGCAGCAAGACAATGACCCTAAACATCAAAGTAAATCTACTACAGCATGACTTCAAACAAAGAAAATCTGCTTTTTGGAGTGGCCCACTCAGAGTTTAGACCTTAATCTAATAGAGATGCTGTGGAATTACCTGAAGAGAGCCACTCACACCAGACATCCGAGGAATATGTCTGAGCTGAAGCAGTTAGTAAAAATTATCCAAAATTCATCCTTAAGAATGTGCAGGTCAGATCAGCAGTTACTGGAAGTGCTTGTTTGAGGTTATTGATGCCAAAGGAAGTTCAACCAGTTATTAATACAGATAATTTATTATCAGTTAATGCTGAAAACCGGGTCATTCCAAAGGGTTCACATACATCAAGTAAAAACATAAAAACTACTATAAAATTGTAATAAAAATACATAAATAGTAATTGAATAGAAAATATTAGATATTCTCTGGTAAATGATATCTAATATCTCTAGTGAGTGGTTAGTAGATGTCCCTGTAAATTAAACTTTTCATCACACTGACAGGATTCTGTGTGAGAGTTGAGTATGTAAGAGTGTAAGAGAGTTGGATCCAGAAGAGGAGAGAGGAAGTGATACAGGGCTGATGTGTATAGTGCTGATATGCAGTTTGAGAAGCCAGTTCTAGACGATACGGTTGCAGACAGACAGGGAGTGAATGTTACTGTACGATTTCTGCTTCACTGCTTTGCCAATAACTTTGGTGTTGCAATGGGTTTCTCATTTAGTCGGTGCCAAGCTGCACACACTCTGATAAGGCTTCGTGAGCACACACTGATCCACTCTGCTGAATGTATAGTGAGGCAAACTGGCAGACAGCTTGCCTGTACTCAGGATATCTAGAGGTGTCATTTTAAATCAGTGGGGGTTATGTATTAGCTGAGAAATGCGGGAGTCACTTTAAACTACGAATCATCAGTTTTTACTGCTTTTGATGTGGGATTATTTCTCACACCATCAATAACGAGTTCCCAAGAAAAGTCCCATATTCAGAAAGCAAGAATGTTGTTTAATCCACCACTCTGATCATGATAATTCATTCATGGTCAGTCGTAAAAGCTCATAGCTGATCCTTTCGGCTGACTCCTCCAATCCCATTCAAACAGTCAGTGAGGTCTTTATAACTTGAGAGCTCACACTCTAACTCAGCTGATCGTCCATGTTGCTGCTGCTGCTGTTGACCCAGGCTGCTGCAAACTCCCTCTACCTCTCCAGCTTCCTCCTGCTGTTCCTTGAAGATGGATTCTGTGCAAACTGCTTCTGACAAATGGTTGGGTTTGTGCCATGGTTTCATATTTATGGAAATATATGTCTATGGAGTTTTTATTGCACTGCCTGCAGAATGTCTCACATGCTGCTTGGATTCATCTGGAGAGGGTCCTTGGGCGCAGAATATTTTCTGTCAACCGCAGTTTGTTGTAATAAATGCTGCTACATTCTACTACATTCTTTGAAGCATACATCTGTAACTGAATTTCAGGATGAAACCAAGTTCTTAAGGTTTTTATTATTTCAGATCTCATTTGTGATATCAGTTTTGGTTGGCATTTTTTCTGCAAAAGCGACTGAATGTACATTCAGTAACTATCTATTTATATAGTAGGTTTCAATGTGACTGGCAGAGTTCCCGAGCTAGATTCAGATTACCTGCACATCCACAATGGATACGCAAGTAACAGTGTATGTGCTTCAGAGTTACAATTTGTCATTTCTTCTCATTTTTATAAACTTTTCAGTTCATTGACAGTACTCCTACAGTCAGAGGCGTGTTAAATCAGTGCTAATACAACATTTTCTGCTGCCGCTATGTCACATTAAAATTATTCAACCAGTGAACCACAAGTTGATGTTTATTGTGAAGCAGCCTTGGGAAATGCAATCAGCAAGGATAATGATGACTGCCATTGATCACAAAAATCCATCCGTCTAGCCATTAGCGATATCGCTTATCCTTTTCGAGGGTCACAACTTACTTAGAGGCGGGGTACAACTTGGATGGGTTGCAGGTCTATCACAGGTTGATCACAAAAATGCACTGATTAATTGATTCATGATAGTTTCATCCAACCAACAAAATTAAAAGATAAAATATAAAAATTAAGAAAAACCCACTTGAGAAGCTACAACCTGCAAATACTTGGGATTTTTTTTTTTTTTTTTATAAATGATTTTTAAAAACTAATCTGTCATAAATATGTTCTGTCATGTCAACTGTCTGCCATGTGATTATTTTATTAATCATTAACTTTTAGCTCTACAAAAGGATTTAACTGTTTAGTGTCTTTTTAGCGCTTTGTCATACAAAAGACTAAAATATTATGAACATTTACTTATAAGTTAAACATACTTCAATTTTATTATGATTAATAATAAAATGGAGAAAGTTTAAAGGGTTTTCAGTCACAGCAGTTGTAGAAGAAATGCTGGATAGACTATGAAGCTCACAGTAAGCCGATTTAAACAGCTGCCAACAGCGATTATGCAATATGAGGCTCTCCTGTGACTTGTGTCACCCTTCCGAGATTGGCTCAGCTCTCTTAGACCTTGCTGCCCTCAGGAGCAAAGAGTGTCCATCATATTCATAATTATCTGGAAGGGAGGTCCATCACCATTGTATATTAGCAGCACACAGACAGCATGACAGTAAATAATCCCATCATTTCAGCCAGAGGAGGTCAGGCAGACATAAATTTAACACAGAGCACTTTTACATCCTGGAGGGCAGCGCAGGGAGGTTTCATCATCTGAAGGATTGATGCCTTGGATTTTCCTTCCCTCCCTCCGTCTTTTAGCCGTAGCCAAGAACTCATCCAATAAGTACAGGAGAAATTTTTAGCTTTGTTGATTCATACACAGCTGAATTGCAGTGGATGTATGACTGCTTTGTACCGTCTGAATTTCTTCACCGGAATTCTCAACAAAGTGCTCTAGCGAGCAACACTTGAAGCAGACCAGCAACAAATCTGTTTTGATGGCTTACCAGCACTGGGTCACGCTCTGCTATGAGGAAATCTTTTTGTCAGGTCAGACCTGGATGATTGCTAGTGAGGAAAAGCTTTAAATTTTTATGCATTGAAAAAAAACAGAATAAACCTTTCAGGCTCTTGGAAGTTTTGAAGGCTCACTTTTAGGTTTTACAGATTTTACCCCAAAACACCCAAATATTTTTAAAAGGAGAAGATCACCCTAAACTGTAATTCACCCAGATTTAATGTTTTGTTGTATTCTCTGTTTACATTTAACATCAAAAGCGCGTCTCTGAAGTTCTGAAATTACTTCTGGTATTAGAAAGGAAAGAGAAACATTTATAAATGAGCTACTGGTTATTCCACAATGGTATCAATTAACTAATAAATAGTTAAAATGCAGAATGTCACACTGCAAATTTGATCTTGACTTTTCACACAGATTTTAGGGTCGAAACTTGTACTCAAACAACAAGAAGCTGAGAAGCCCTGTTTTTTTGTTGTTCATCAGCACTACATCCTTATCTCTCACCACTGGAGAGCGTGGCAACATTTGGACTGCTATTAGTTAAATTTGCCATAGTAGAATTTATCCTATTTAAAAAAAGTCACATTGATGTACTTGGTTACAGTCACATTTCGTAATACAGAGAGTATTATATTTTCTTTTCTTTTTCCCTTTTTTTTTTAACCTTTCATAGATATACCCCCTTTAAATGTCTGTGACTTTTTGTCGTCTCATTCAGTGCATTCCCTTCAGCATGACGGGGACTTTCTTCTCTGCTTCTGTTTGTTTTCCCCTGCCTGACATTTATAAAGTGCGAGTGTGGAGGATGCTCTGAGCAGTGGGGAGGAGCTCGATCTCCGGGACATTGGGCGTCCATGGTGCGAGCAGCTTCGGATCACTCACTTAAGCAGCTAACATTTCAAACGGGCAATAAAGAGAGTCCTAGTCCCTCTAGAACAATAAAACAGTGTTAGAGTCAAGGGTGGATGCACTGTAATACAGACAGATATTTCTCTGCCACTGCCGCAGCTGCTGCACTCAGCAGAAAGAGAATCAAAGGACATTCGTTCCAGCAAAGATTCACTGTAACATAAAGGTGTAACATTGACTGAAGATAAAAGATGTGCCTGGAGAGGTAACAAGGTCATTAGATTAGTTCATTAAATTTATTTATGCCCTTAACAAAACCTCCTTCATTGCTGCAACGTTTCCTCTTACACAAGTCTTTTAATTTCCTTTAAAATATAAATTTTTTATACATGTAAGACAGTAGAATTTCCTTTCAAGTGTCTTTTCATAATATTTTTCCCTCTGAATAGATATTTGCGGGGGCAGAGTGAGTCTGAGCAAAGAGAGGATTGTTCTCTCCATATATGACAAGATCTAAATCAGCATGGGGGTGTTAATTTATTTCTGTCCTTCCAGAACAGGGACAGGGATGACATTTAGGTGATGATCCCTCATGTCTGATCCTTCTCACGCCTCATTCCCCTCGCAGGAATAACATTGAACATGGATTTAGCCAAGACCTTGACTTGACTGCCTGCTTGTAGAGAAGAGTGCACTGAGTCTTTGCTTTGTGGGTTTGTGAGTCTTGGTGTTGTAGCAGAAGGGTTGGCAATGTTGAGACATTTGTGTGTGTGTGTGTGTGTGTGTGTGTAATAATAATAATAATAATAGTAGCTTGAGAGCAGAGATCTCTCCGTTTTCACACCTAAACAAGAAAGTAGGTTGTTGTCATTACCTTCCAAAATGACCCATATGAGTTTATAATCTTTATCTAATCTATCCCTGAGGTTGAGGTCTGGTATAGTAACCACAGCTAAAATCCCTTTGTGAAGGTTACACCCACAGCAGCGTGCATTAAATCTCTTCTGGCAGTCTTTATGTTGGTTTTCTTTTAATTTGTCACACATCTGAATGTTTCAAGCTTGAATGCCATTTTAAACACACAGGGCAGTACGTGTAATGAAAACAAGTTATGTTTTTTTTCTTCTTCGCTGTTGCCTTGCTCACTGTCCTGGTGTCAACCACTTTAGAAAGAACACGCAGTCTTTTGTTTAGGACTTAATCATGGGTCACCCTGAGCTTTCCTTTAAAATGAGATATTTTGCACACCAGGAAACACTGTGTGTGTGTGTGTGTGTGTGTGTTTGTGTGTTTACGCATGCTTGTGCGTGCGTGCTTGTGCATGCGTGCTTGTGCGTGCGTGCTTATGCATAAGTGTAAAAATATGTGCATCTTTAATGTATGTATGTACTTTAACATGGAGTACCTCAGCAGGAGACATTGTCTTTCTGTTGTGGCCTAGCTGAACCCTTGCTGACTTTGCTACAGTGACAGTTTTGCTAACAACTGTAAATATGCTTTGGCAGTGCTCCCCACTGCTACGGGTTTCGGAGCAAAAGGAGATGCTGAGACTAAACTTTTAGAGTCTTTTTTCAGGTTGGTCGTCTCCCCCCTTATTTTGCATTTGTTAGCTTTGATAGTTGTTGAGTTATTGGAGGAGATTGGGCAATGAGGCAAATCCATTCCCATGTATTTTCAGTGGGGGGTCTCCTGCTCTGCAGTGATTGGGCAGAGACGTCGGCTAATGTTTTATTCATGTGAAAGTTTTTTTCATATTTCATTGTCTCATCAACATGTTTCTGAGTTGCATGTATGCCTTGTTCCCTCCCGCCCTCCTATCAACATCTCATGTTGTCAATCAGCTCAGGTGATAAAGGAAAGGAGGGACACAAGACAAAAGATAAGGAAAACCTCGTCTTCTCACTCAGTCTCGTGCTTATTTGCATTCCTGCTCTCCATTAGTATCACGTCCCTCACAGCATGTGACAGACTTGTTTTGCATAATTATTGATTTCAAGTGTGAAGAATAAATGCCGATTGCTGCCTGTGATTAATTTGTTGTCTCTCTTTTCCTCTGCGCGTCCTCATCAGGCAGAACCTTGCAGAGAATCGAGAGCTAGACAACAAGTCTGGTTTGAAACGAGCTCTAATCCTATAGCAAAGAAGGACAAGAAGCTTGAGAGGTTCTAAATGAGGATATTTACCTTTTGTTTTCATGTGGATTCAAGGATTACTTGTAATTAATTGGACCCCCTGCACCGAAAAGCTGTCAGACAAATTATGCAAACAAAAACTAACATTTTAAATGAGTAAACACTCAAAGACACACACACACACACGCACAAATACACACATTATCTATCCCTCTTGCCCTCTTTTCCTCTCTTCCCTCTATAAAACACATAAACACATTAAATCCAATTTACAGCCTCAAGCCAAAGGATTTGGTTTATATAATTGAGGTTAATCAAATGTCTTTTCTTCCATATCTGTGTGTTTGCTCTTGCAGTCAATGCATGCACCATGTCAGAGTACAACAAGCTGAAGAACATGCTGCTGGATATGCAACCTAAAGTGCTGAAGACTGGAGAGCAGAGCCAGCAGAGAGACATGGAGGAGAAGAGAGCACTGGTGGACACCATGTTCAAATACCTGGATGTGAACAAGGACAGCCGGCTGGTCAGTGATGAGCTGGAAAAGGTGGGTATCGAATAATAAGATAAATGCATGGATGGGCAGATAAAATTACAACTTTGTAGCTACAAGCATTAGTTAGTTTGGGTGGCCACACCAAATGGTTTGTTTACTGCACTTTGTATGAAGTTAATTGATTCGTGAAATTATTTTGAGGATTATTGAGTGTGTTGATTAAAATACCATTTATATTTGGAGCAGTTTTTCCTGAATTATTACCTTAAATTTTAATATATAAGTGTGGCATCAACAAATACACAGATTTCCATCCAAGACATTTTGTCTTTTGTTGTATTTAATGAGATCTTTTACGCTTTAAATGTGAGCCCATCCCAGCTCACATTGGACAACAAGATTTTTCCTCCTTTTGTGCTTTTCTCCTCTAGAGTTATTACAGAATGTTGAAGACCATGTGGTCAAACTATGAAGTGCAGTGAGTGAATTGTGGCTGGAATGTATTTAACAATGAAAAACGTTTACTGAGGTTATCTTCCCATTAGAATCTGATGGGAAATAGTCGGGGGAGTGTAGAGAGGATTGGCATTGATATTTGCAGGATGAGGAAATGAAATTATTGTGGGTGTCATCTGGTAGCAGAGATGAGTGTTAATTAGACTTCTGCTAGAATGTAGTGAGCCATGTTAGAGTCACTGCGACAGGAAGAATTGTCATATGTAATATTTTAATTGTGCTGTAGCTTTTTCTTAATATGTGGAAATTGAAAGGGTGGATGGCAAAGAAAAAATTGCAACTAAATATAGTCTCAAAAATGCCACATTAATTAATCTTTTGTCATCTCACTTTGGTTGTAAGTGACAACACACTTTGTCCCCTTTTAAAGTTAAAAATATTGAGTGATTCTTGGCCTAGTTCTAGCAGCAGAAATAAATATTAAAAACCTTTTCTGGCAGAACTGCATTAAAGATCCAAGAAAAGATTTTGATCAATCACAGCTGGCAATTACGAATGCTGACATGCTGCCAGGAAGTCTTTAGATAAGACATTCTTATTCTGTAGGAATTCATAAATTCAGCGAGATAATGCTTTTAAGAATCAAAGGAATTCACAGATGAATTTCAGTCATCCTTCCAGACGGTCTCAGTCTGAGATGTGTGTAGTGTCACAGATGGGCTCAGAGGGTAAAGTCCTGTACTTCGGGTTTGAAATATATTATTCAAATACCCAAGGACAGATCACTCTTGAGTCAGTGAACACATGGGTGCAGTCTGCTGTAGGCAGTAACAAGAGAAAAAAATTTTGTCACATCCCTTAATCTGCCATGTCACATGTGCAGCTCCATATAGAATCAATTGGAGGAGATGAGCAAGCACAGGGGCTATATTTGTAGGCTCGGAAATCATAGCTGCCGGAATTAAACATGGGACTTACCTCGTAATATTCTTAACACAGTTTAACAACTTTTTCTGGTATAACCCCCTTCAGAAGCTGAAAAAAGTTCACGCCACCCCACCCTACCCCACCTCAAACTTTTTATCAATCATTAACAATAATAGGGGAAGCAGCTAATAAATAAACAAAGTATCCATGTTGAATTTTAGTCAAATAAAAGTCAGCACAATTGCATCAGCAAACTCTTGTTTATTTTCCCTAAATAAATCATATTCATTCAACTTAGTTTCTCTCCATATTTTTCCTCTGGTCATCCTCAGCCCCCCAGTTTGAAAACCACTATCCTATTTTGGCCTAAAAACAATTTAACAATTTATTTAAACAAACATTTTTTTAATAAATTAAATCTTAATCTTGATAAATCTTAATAAATACTTAAAATCTGATTTTGTATTGTGACATTATTAGCAATAGTGGTCTCATTGTGGCTCAAATTTTTATTTATCATAGAGAACCAGCAGTGTGAGCGGTTTAATTTGATCTATCTGTGCATTTTGATAGACCTGCCTTACTCACATTTGGTGAGTAAAATCTAATATAGACCTGCTGTCGGCCTGGAAGGCTCACATTGACTCAGCTGCTGACTCAGAGTTGTTTTCCTCCTGAGATTTCAGCTCTGTTCATGGAGTAGAAAAATAAAATATATTTACATTGTTCAAAGGCAAGTGTCTTTAGCCTGAATTCTGAGTCAATGAATGGACAAATAAACCTGAAACTACACAGATTATATCTAGCTGACAACAAAACACATGCTGTTTACCTGGAACTAATATGAAGCTTCAACAGTCTGAGTTTGTCAAGTTAAGTGGGTATCTTCCATCATTCACATAATTCCCTGTAGGTCCAGCCAGTGTTTGAAAACACCTGTGTGGGTGTGCAGGGACTTTAAAACAAGGCCAAATGTGATTGTGTATACTATTTTGTATACTGTATTTCAAATTTCATGTAGTTAAGACCTTCTTCACAATGAAAAAGCCATTTAAATGCTGTGAAACCCCAGCTGTATCTAACATAGACATCTAAAAACACTTTGACTCTTTAAATAAATGAAGCTTGGTTTGAACCTAGATGATTGGTCTTGTGAACCACAAATCCCTAAATGAGTGTTCACTAGCACAGTATCTCTGAAATCTTGTGAAGGCCACAAACATTATTTTGTTTCCCTAGAGTATCTGTACATTTTCTACATATACTGTATGTAGACACATTAATTTACTTTACAGTGGATACTTTTGTTGTTATTTTTAATTTGGCCAGGTATATTTTCCTTAATTGAAAATTACCACAAGAATAAAATGATATGGATAAAATAATAAGGTGAGACGTCGTGCTTAAATGCTTTTCAATCACATAAACACAGAATCTGGCTTTCTAGCATGAGAAGCCTTTTGACAAAGATTTGCATTGAGAGTTTGCCACTTTTATGCTTTTGTAGAAGATGGTTTCTTTTACACAATATAGTGCAAGTGGAATTTTTGAACAGAAGCTGGGTTTTCTGTTTATCTCCATAAAACTGCTTAACATCACCTATTCAAAGATGGCTCCCCTGAGAAAGATGCACCATTAAAGTGGGAGAGAGGGCTCATAAATGACAAACAGTGGGGGCGAGAGTGGTGCGTCTTCCCAGGGGAACGTCTATGAATTAACTCAGCGGCAGAATACGCAAGTGTAAGCAACAAGAGAGAGGTATTCTTAAAATGGAAAGTAATCAGAGACAGCACTTAAATGACAGATTACATATTTAACTCATTCCTTTTAAACAGGGTGTAATTACTCTCAGAATGAGCCAGTTTCTGTGATTCAGGTGTTTATATACATGAGGCGTTTTCCTTCTAAAGGAAATCTTATTCTCTTTGTCGGTGGAATGAAAAGCTCATGTTAGACATTGCTTATAACGATAATTATATTCACTCAGGCAATTTATTTTTGTTGGACACTCATTGATCACTTCTTGTACCACTTGGAACAGCAAAATGTGAAAGCATTCATGAGAATTACGTTATATCTTTTTGTAACAGAGAGCAGCAGAAGTCTAATTTAGATAATACATAATAACTCAAATATGTAAAATACAGAATGTAGGCAGATGTACAGTTGTAATTACATGGAGGATCTTTTGATTCTCCCTATTGGGTTACTTTAGGGGACAGGCTGAGCGCAGCTGTTTATATTCACAAGAAGTGCTAAGGCTACACTATTAGAAGAATACTGAAATGTTAAATGTGTGTGGTATCTCCAAAATGTCAGATTTACATTAATATTGAATGTGCATAATGTGGGTCTATCTTACAGAAGATAGCTTAGAGTAAAAAAAAGAAGATGAAGGAAAGAGAGAAATGATAAGTAAGGCTATGATAAGGTGTGGAAATTTAGATTTTGTAGCTATGTAGGATAATTGCTTGTATCTATATATTTTTTTTTTTTGTTTGTTTTAAGGAAGACATTTTTTTGTTCTGATATATGATTTAACACATCCTGTGTGTGTGTGTGTGTGTGTGTGTGTGTGTGTGTGTTAGATCTCCATGAAGGAGCACCTCGAGGACAGCCTGTTGGAGTGCACCATGCAGGACCTGCTGCGTTACGACGACTACAACAACGACGGACACCTCAGCCTGCATGAGTTCTATACAGCTTTCCGTAAGTCTCTTTTTCTGTCCATTAGTGTCAGTCTCCCCTTTCATTTTTGTCGATTTTTCCTCAAACTATTTGTGCCAAAGACCAAGTTAACCTATCTACATTTTCTGTTAATAAAACATTGAACTTGTTTGTTTTAGTTGACAAACAGTGAAATAAATACGTCACCCATGCTTTTAAAACCTAAAAACACAGCTCACTGTCACCACTATTTAGAAACTGGAGTCCTCCCAGGACTCAGCCCTCAGCCTCTCCACATCAGGATAAAAGTGTTTCAGCCACAGATAAATTGATAATTACACACTAGCCCATGTGCCCAGACCCAGCTATGATTATAGCATCTGGAACAGCCATAATAGCCTTTGGGGTTTCGGCTGAGCAGCAGCTGAGAGCACAAGCAGATTTCACCTTATTAAGACCAATAATCAGAATTCCACCGATAATGTTACTGTAGCATCACCATCAAAACTCCTGGATGCCATGGCAACCTTCTGCAACTCTTGTTTTCAAACTTCTTTTCCTCTTCCATCTTGTGCTTGAACTGCAGTCAAATAACCTATATCTGAACCCAAAACGATGATAAAATCTGATGAAGCTGATGAATCCAGCAGTCAACTGTGGCAGGTGGCCATTTCTAAGGCTGTACCTTCAGCCTGTGCGGGTCCATTAAGCCTCAGCACTTATTTAGCCTGCTAATGACTGGTTTTAGTGGGAACGATCCTGCCATTACTTGGTTACACTCCCTTCACCTTCCAGATGGGCAGTGAGCAGATCTCTTGGTACCTATTTACCTACAGGCCTGCCTGCAGGTTTTAGGATGCGTTTGTCAATGCATTTTATGTTTGACAAGTAGTTGAAGGAGTGGGTTGGGAGCAATAAAACAAGCTATTGATCAGATGATGCTCAAGGTTAACTGTTGGGCTGCAGAACGGGCAACATCAAGGGGGAGTAATTAATTTTGAGTGGCGCATCTGGTGTTCTGGATAATGTTGATGGTGTTGAATTGTGCAAGTTTGCATGTAAGTGTGTGTGTGTATAAGTGCAGGTGAGTCTGTGTATTGTGTGTGTTTTTTTGGATGCAATCAGTGATGTCCCCAATGAGCGGTCTGGGAAGGAGAGCAGCCAGGAATCACAGGTGTGTTTAGCAGGGTGGAAACTTACAATATGGTCATAAGCTTGGAAAATAGAATAGGAATAATACACCTAAATGATGTGAGAAAGTTTTTTTGCCACGGGTGATACTTTAGCGTCAAGCTGGTTGTCTGATCTCAGCTGAAATACAGCTTTAGTCATGTTTGGAAACCCTATAACTCAAAGCGCAGCAGTAGGAAGTGTACTCAGCAATTCTCCTTAAGTTTTCATGGTTCTCCTCTGTTGATATTTTTTGTGTTCTGCAGCTTTGATGTAAGAATAAAAATCCTTTGGCCATTTCCCAAGAAGATAACTCCAGATTCATTGTAGCTCCCACAGTCACTGAACTTGTGCTGTTAAGAAAGGCTGATTGTTGTTTTGCCCCCTCTGTTGTCTTTGCTTTATTTAACGTATAAACCTTGACAAGCACACCGCTTTACAAAGCTCCATTCTGTTGCCACCCAGATCTATTTTTTATTTTTACCACAAATTGAATAGAGGGGAATATGCTTGGAGAGTACTCCTTGAAATGATTGCATTCTTATTGATTTTTTTCACCCTTATTCTACCTTTTACAAGCCCAGCAGGTTGTTTTCACACACTTGTTTTTGCTTTTCTTGACTGCCTCCTTTGCACCTCTGTTAAGTAGAGTCTTTTTAAAAACCTATTTCTTCCTCAAAATGTATGGATTCATAATTATAATGATAGAATCATGCTAACTGAATATGACTGATGTCGTCTTAAAGATTACTGGCAATAACTGGGAGATGACAATCACATATATATCTGTGTCACATACATTTACAAGCAGTTTCTGACCCAATCAGTACAACCACAAAATCTTTAATTCCTATATAATCAGCTTTGTAAGTCACAGCATGATAGTTATTGGTATTATCTTATCAGGTATTGTGGCTACTTTGGAGTGTACGGTACAAGAAAAAACATTTGGAACCCCTACATTTATTTATTCCAAAATACTATACATGTTGTTTTTTATAGCATTCATGGTCGTTTATAATTAATGAATTAATCTTAAGTCTTGAAAAAAACTGATAACTCACTTAACTAAATCATGTATTTGTAGTGCTTGTCAGTGATTTCACAGTTGCATTCCCAGTATGTAACTCTACATTTTGTATTCTACTCAAGCTGCAACCTATTATTATTTTAATTATTGTATACATTATAAGTTGTTTAATCTTGTTTTTTTTTTTTTACTTTTTAATTAGTGACAAATGTCTATCACAAGTTCCCAGAGCCAAATGTGATGGCTATAGATTGCTGCTTTTGTCTGACCAACAGTCCAAAACACACAGGGGAGATCTACTGCTGCTGGACAGAGAGAACACTTGGCATTTCTGGATGATGATGTTTAGTTCAGTAAAGCCGGAAAAAGAACGACCTCTAGTTCTATGCTACAGCAGAAGTGAATAACCAACCTTTTCTTTGCCATAGAGCATATTGCAGGACAGAGATAAGGGCATAATGACTTTAAATCAGCTCTGTAGTTTCCTTGTGCTGTACGGTTTCACTGGGTTCTATTTTCCGAAGATGTATTACAGTGTGAACATTATGTAGGAGTGGATGGATTGTACATGTGCCCTTTGTATCCAAATTAGAACCACTGTACACAATAACTGCATAGTAATACATGTGCAGGAATTTGCTTTGCGGACGTCGGTGCTGTTGCCATAGCCAAAATGAATCACATTAACTGGTCGGAAAAAGACAACAGCACATTAGCACAACAGCTGATAGGTGAGCAAGCTTGTTGAGAGATATCTGTAGCCTGCAGATGTAACATACACAGTCACACAAGGTCAGAGCTCCTTTGAGGATGCATGTGTAATATATGAAGCTGCCCAGAGGTGATACATGGACTGCATGTGCATTTTGTATGATGAGTAATCTTTTGTAAATGTATCGTCTGAGATAGTCTCACTGCACTTCGTAACACTGGCTTTCCCACAGTATCTGTAGTTCATCACAGTCGGTACAGTATATGCATTCAATGCATACACCTCCAGTAGACCATGTGTCATTATGGCGACAAGGTAGAGGTCACTGCTTGCATTGGAAAGCAGCACGGAGTTGGGAAAGACAAAGACAGCGGATTTCATAACACATCAGGTTCGGCTCACTACTGTGGCATTATTGGCCATTACTCCTCCAATTTACTGCCTTAAACTAAAGGTCTTAGTGTGATTATGGTCAAAAACTTAAGAAGTTGTCTTTACTTAAATGCAGAAACTTTGGGACTGTTGGAGACCCTCCACATCCTGCAGAGATCAGCATGAAAGCAGCACAACAAAGATAAACAATTATAGTCATGAATTCAAACTAATACCCAGGAGCCCTGCTCCTATGTCAGCACCAGCTTGTTTATTTTACTAAATCTTCATGATTGACTTTGGGTCGGTAAGCCAGCAAATTGGGAGCGCAACAGAGGAGCAAAGGAAAAAAACACCAGAAGAAAGACGACATGTGAGAAGAAAGCAGCAGGGCGGCAGCAGCAGAAAGACAGCAGGAGGATGGTGGGAAGTTTTAAAAGAACAGATGAGAAGAAAAGGGAAGGAGAAGATAATGACTTTTTGTTACTCTTAATCTTTCTGTTATAATTTTTTTGGCCATCATCATGTGCTGACATTGCTGTCTGAAAAGTTTGTGGTTATAATCTTTATAATGTACCTGAAAGTCATCACTTTGATCAGCAAACGAACTCCATTTTCAGCGAATGATCTTTTTTTCTCTAGTATTTTGATATCTGTGAAGGTGTCTGAGTTCATGAAGTTTAAGTTTGCTTATTGGACCTAATAGAGATATAGCTGAGCGTTTAACTATACAGTTATGTTAACAGAACCATTAGCTGTAAAGGTGCTAACTAGAGGTGTTTTTCTTAACAGCTGGTGGGCATGTAGGACTGGGCTAGTTTGTCCTTGTTCCATTGTTCCTCCATCTTTTTCACACGTGCATTTCTTCCCCTCTGCTTGGTCACTTCATTTTTATCATCATTCTTACTCCACTCTGAGTCCATTTGTTTTCCATGACTCCAGTTAATAGTGGAATTATATGGAGATGCAGAGCTGCACTGGCAGGGCCACTCAGCATGTCTGACTAATTAATCATGAGGGTGAAGAAGCAGAGATGGAAGCGAGGAGGTGTATGAGGAGGAGAAGTGAGGATGAAATGGAGGAGGAGGAGAAAGGAGAGTATCATGGAGAGAGGAAGGGATTCTGAGAAGGGTGGGGGAGGGAAGATAAGGAGAGAAGAGCCAGTGGTGAAAGAAGAGCCTCTTATTCACTCTGGAGGGGAAAGCCCAGCTAGAGAAATGAAATTGAAAATGAGAGAATCTGGAAATAGTGGAATGAAAATGAAATGGTTGTAATTGGTCAGTTTATGGCAGAAAATTAGCTGCCGGGGTCAGATAAAGGTCAACGGGTTTTGCGTGTATGGCAAAATTCTAGAAAAACCTACAAGTCTTTGTACAGTTTACTCATTTCCCATTTAATTGATAGATTGTACATTCAATTAAATGTCAAATGAAGACACCAAACTGTAGCCTTGAAATAGCAAAGGAAAAAAAAACCAGAAACTCAACTGTGTTAATTTACAATGATGATAAACTGAGGGTAATCACATCTTTAAATTTGTGGAACTGTGACCAAACTATGAATAAATTATCTTATTCACACATGGCATGTTATTAAAACTTTAATTGACAAAAATACTAGATAATGTTATTATCATAGATACCATATTATTACCAAGGGTAAAATTTGTTTCTAACATGTGTGCATTATGCCTTCCTGTGGATCATAGATGTATCTGTGCAGTGCACACACTCAGGGACACCCACTTGAAACATCTATGTACATCCATACATATACAGTCAGAAATAGATAAGCACATGGGTAAGTGTACGTCTATAACCAACGCGGTATTCAGAGTTGCCATGGCGAGGGGATGAAGCTCGTACTGAAAGACAATTTTTAATTAATTAACTAATAATTTCAGAACCGCACTTACAGAAAAACTGAAATCACACATGAAAGATTTCTTTGTGTAGAACAGAAATCCAGCAGCTGCATTAGATTGAAATATTTTTCCTGCTGGGTTCTGTCTCCATGTTGCACCTTGTAAGTATCCAGAAGCTTGAAGAGAGCCCTGATTCCTCTGCAGCAAGATAATATCTTTGTGTGGCTGCCCGGCAGCTCCCGTCAAGGTTTGATCTTTCATGTTACTCAAGTTTGCCCTTAATCTGCACGAATGATCTCTCTGAGATCAGATATCACTTTTACAAGGGGAGCCTGTTGTTCTCTGACAGCCAAGTGGGCGAGAGACCTCCAGCTAAGCTCTTAACAACAAAGTGACTTTGAAGGGGAGGTCTTGGAGGTTCCTTCTACACACGTACAATAACATTCCCTCCCCCTTCTCCTCTTCCCTGCTTTCCATTGTTTCCTGTCCATGTTGTCTCCAACATATCCTTGTCTTTTTGCCACCCCTCCCCTCATTTTTTTCCTTCACCTGCTTTCAACACTTGTCTTTTGCTTTTATCTTTCCTTTCATTTCCTTTCCTCTCCTCTCCTCTCCTCTCCTCTCCTCTCCTCTTCTTTCCTTTCCCTGCCTCCCCTAGCCAGTGCCTTATGCCTCATTACTGCTCAATGGACCTTTACAGCTAATTGCTGGTGTGTATAAGGGGCTTTCTGGCACTTTCCAAGTGTCGTCTCTATTCCTGGGTAATTACCCAGTGTCTGCAGTAACTGCAGTAACAGGTAAGGGAGTGTTGAGGCTTTGGTCCCACTTCTTCCATGCTGCACTGAGAGAGAGAGATTGATTTTTTTTTTTTTTAACAATTGTTTTCTTTACCCATACTGAGGTAACAATTAAAAATACATTGTTTTCATGGAAGGCAGAGGTAAAGGGATTTTTAATCAAAGTCAAACACAACTTTAGTGTCCTATAGGTATCACTGTGTAATCAGGCATATTGTAGCTCACAGTAACCACTTAGATCTCGTTTGTAATCCAAACAAATCACTACTGCCACTTAAAAAAACACATTAGTTAATGTGAAACACTATTTAGCCAAACACCTGGCCGGCATTGTCTATTGAAAGCAGTAAATATAACTATTTTCATTGCATACATACATTATAAATCAATCTTAATCAATCTTAAGTTACATCAATCATAAATATAAAGTGCTAAAATGTATATTTATCTGTATGTTGACATCCTGGAGTATTATTTTAAACTGCACAAAAGTATTTTTGTTTAACTGCTACAGCTTCATCTCTCACATTAATCATTTATTTTTAGCCACTTCCTCTTAAACATATCTTACCAACATAAAACCACATGGCCAGCAGCAAAGTAAATTTTCACTTCTGCATAATT
This sequence comes from Seriola lalandi dorsalis, assembly GCF_002814215.2. Lineage (NCBI taxonomy): Eukaryota > Metazoa > Chordata > Actinopteri > Carangiformes > Carangidae > Seriola > Seriola lalandi. The sequence continues at coordinate 1,472,857 of NW_019525055.1, forward strand.
ACCTCACACATACAGGCACTCACATTTGTACACATGCATGTCTGTTACACATTCAGTTGCACACATACTCACCGTACAGCCAGTGGTCATCCAGCAGTCTGTTCTGAATGCAATAGTGAGAGATGCCCAGTGAGTTGTCATAGCAACTGTGGCTGTCTGTTTAATCCCTGAATCATTTATTTAGTGCAACACTTAGTTGATGCCGCTAATACAGGAGAGGAGAGGAGATACAGAATAGTGACAGTAAAGAAGAGCTACAGTAAAGTAAGCAATATGAACACTGCACATGATCAACAATTAAGGATGAGACGTGCAGGGTGTGAGATACAGGGTTATATTACCCCAGAGTGCACACACTGCAGGCAGGTGGACATCTTTAGTGCGTATGAGTGGGGAACATAAGGAGAGGAGAGCAGAGGAAAAGGAAAAATGAAATGTAAATTGAGCACAGCATGTAAATTCAGTGTTAACAATATTTGTAGGGAAACTTAGCTGCATATTTATAGCCTTTATTTTGTATTAATAATAAAAGAAAAAACACCAGGGAATGAGAATTGGCCCAGACTGTAGTTTTCCTTTGTTCATTTCGTTATGGGTTTTTCAAGCATAAACAACTTCTGGCTGTCAGACACAGAGATTATTCTTCTTGTATCCATCAGATATTTTGTTTTTAATATTTTTTTCATGTTTTTGATTATTTTTTTTAAAAACTGAAGGAATTAACACTCCAGAGTTGTTGCTCTTATCATGGCTAGTGTCAACAAATATCTCACTCATGCCCTTGCTGATGTTCTCGGTTACTGGAAAGGTTATATATTAGCATTCGGTGATTTTCAGTCTTCCTCAGAAACACTTTGTCCAGACAAATACAGTACCTTCTGCTGTGCAGACATCAGTCAAACATATGAGGGGACAGTATCTCAAGCCATACTACCAGCCTACCTTTCCTATGAGAAGACATGCACTTGCTTATGCACAAGCTAATATGGATCAGTAAATTAGCCTGAAATATAGAGAGACAGCTGCTGTCTTTCCCAGTAGCCAATTACACAGACGTTGAAAGTGCTTATTACATTGAAAATAAACCCAAAACAATCTTTGTAGGAAATAAAAAGCTTTTCATGGTGTACTTCACTTCTAACGGTGTAACTTTCCTTTTTTCATATTTCTATGGTTGCTTGGCCAGACCTTCATAATGTCACATTATGAAATATTTTGAAATCTTATGAAAGTTGACCAAAATCTTATCTTAACAGTCTTTAGATTTGTTGTCAGCCCCTACAAAACCAAATACAAGGCAAGATGCTACAGTAGAAGGAGCACAATTATATTTCTATAGCTTCTCAACTGGTAAAATTTGCCCTGTTGCTCTTATTGTACTACTGTGTATGGTTTCTCCACCTGACATAAAAACAACTGCTATATTGAATTCAGACGTGTTCTGAGAGAAACTAATTTTAGGAAACATACCGAATCAATAAATTAAATAGATGAAACGTCAGAAAATCCAAAATCGAAATTACAACAGTGAGTAAACCAAGAAGTACTTAACATCACAGATGGATGATGTATACAGCTGTAAGAGTTGCAGGGAGTTTTCTATTATTAAGTTCAGTTGAGTTTACCATTGTACTGCTTGCAATATATATGCAATAAGGTAACATTCAAATAATTAGCCACAAGCAGATTACAACCACAGATTCTGTCTTAATGTATCCCATAATTCTCATTTAAATCATTATGTAGCCACCAACAGGATATTTGAATATTTCAAGTATATATTGATAAACTTCCCACAACTCTTTTTTAGTTGTTAAGGCTTAGTACAAATCAAGCACCTAAATTTGGGATAGTCTCAGCGGTATGTCTTTGTTGAGGAAGAACAAAGAGAAGAGTTAGACTAATGTTTGCTTTTGGTACATTGAACGTGGTGCACTGAGGTACAAATTGCACTTGTAATTCATTTGTCTCTAGCTCTCACACTATCTGAATAATCCAGGCCTTCTAAGTGCAGATCATGTTGTTATGGGAGGGAAAAACACTCTTGTAAAAATCTCACAGTACATCTTCAACATCATGTAAGGATCATTAAGACATGACTTCTTATTGGTGACAGACTCACTGTTCCACCAGACGTCTAATATCTCTCATAATTACACATGCTGAATAATCCCATCCAACGCAGCCCCCCACCCTTGCTTCTCCATTTCCCTCATCTATCTATCCTTCTCTCATTTCCACCACTTTAATTTCATCTTTACGTCTCTAATTAGCCATAGAGATGTAAATCCATGCTTTGCAGGGACTCAAGGGGCTTTGCTTTGACCTATTACCCTTTCTAACATTTCTTTTCTGGTCCCCCCATCTCTTTGCAGCTATTCTTATTTTTTTTCTCCTTTCTCTTTCCTTTGCAACCAATGGGTCCCAAGGGCGGCAAGTGTGTTCCAACGCACCATAATTCACAGGCAGCTGCCCCCAGGCTGTTAGTGGAGCAGCATGTGGTCTGCTTTTATCTCTCTCCTCTAACTCCCGCTCTGGCGAGGAAATAATTCATTATCATGCCTCCATTGATTTGCTCTTTCTCTTGCCTCTTTGGTGAAACAATCCCCACTTTCTCTCTCTCTTTTTCTTATTTTAACACCCTTCTGCAATTTCAAACAAGTGTGTGTCTATATGGATGTGTGTGTGTTTGCCTCTCTGGTTGTGTGTGCTTGCATGGGAGTGGTGCTCTTCCCCCTTTTTCTCCTCTCATCTCCTCAACAAAATCCCCTCCAGCATCCACCTTCATCAGCTTTGAAAATGTTCTCTCAGAACAAAGGAGATAAACACAGCAGAAAAAGGGCGAGAAAAAGTGACTTTTTGCAGAGAAAAAGGAAAGTATATGGTAGCAGATTTATAGAACACAAGACAACCCAACAAGGTTAGAGTACAACCACATAATCTGTCATGGCTGGATAACCTCAGCTTTTGGGTACTGTGCTGTTGCAACGTTTCTGTGTGAAAGAGTAAGAAATATTTCCCGTGGATGCACTCAGAGGGAATGTTGTTTTCTTCAGGTAAACATCTGTTCTTTGTAAATCATCAGTGAGTTGGTCCAGATGGCTTGGTTATAGTGATAAGCTTCTTTTTTTTTTAATGAAAGAGTTGATTTCTCCTCTGTTTGTAGCTGGACGGAGGCCAGTATTGACGTCACCAAGCTGAACTCGACAAACACTCACATCTTATAAAGGGATGAAAGACAGTGGAACGAGGTAAAGGAGAGAGAGAATGAAGTGACTAGCTGTGGTGGCTCCCAGCTGAAGTGCTTATTTCACAAGCAGCCGAATCTCACACAACCGAAACCCAAACAAACACCTAAGGGGCTATTCATTTTAGTTCCTCCATATTCAAAAGGATGAAACTGTGTTGTGATTAGAGTAAGGACCACAAATGCAGGAGAGCCACAAAAAGATGCTAATGTTAACCTGGCTATGCTGCCTGTTTACACATGTTTACCAGGTAGGAAGGAGAGAATAGGATTTGGGAGGAAGCCAGAAGTGTCAAGAAAGGAGAAGGACAGAGAGAGATAGAGAGGATTTACAGGAGCAGGTGATGCATAATTATATGTTTCCACATGTTTGCCAAGGTCTAGAGGAGCACAGAGTCGGGGTGAGAGAGCAGCAGGGTAAGGAGTAATCAGGGACTACGGGGAGGAAAGAAAACAAGAGTAGGTAATACACAATTACATGTTTCCAAGAGTCTGGGGCTGCAGTAACGACTGGGGGGAGATGTGGAGGGTATGAGAGATTAGAGTTGACAAAGTGGGAGGAGGAGAGAGGAGGGAGTGAGGATGAATAGAGGAGTGGGGAAGGCATAACCACAAAGCTGAAGCTAGCAGCGAAGAGGACAGATGAAGGGCAGATGGAATGGACACCTTTTTAAGAACTTTACACACATCTGGGAAATAGTAACTCAGTGAAGAAAGTGAGTGAGTCATACTCCTGCTTGTCTCCCTGAATAAGAAGTGTCAAGTTGCACTTCAGTGATGCTTAGAGACAGTAAGAGTTTGGCAGCATTAGGCTGTTTTCAGTTGTGAATTTGTGTAATTTGTTAAATTTGCCACTCTCGAAAAGCACACAGGCCTGCTTAGTCAGGTTTGTCTAAGTGTCCAGATGCAATAAAGGAAGTCATTAATGTATATTTGCATGTGTGGACCACTGCAGGTATCCAAACACATCATTAGTAGTGAAAGAAATCCACAAAAAACAGCTATGCTTTGCTCTGTGTCTTCTCTGTTGGTGCTATAAAGTCAGGCAAAACTTAGAGGGAGGATTTCAAGGAGGTCTAACACTCAAATTACTGGGACAGTCCCTTAGATGCCAATAATTGGAATCATTAGTCGAGATGCCCCCAAATCGATTTGTATTTTATCAGTCCAATCACTGCATCTTTTTTTTTTTTTGTTTGTTTGTTGCATCATTGTTCACCTTGTAGGGGTAAATAACTGAACTATGACCAGGACATGTACTTGCACCGGACTGCGCTGTAACTGGGCACAAGCTTTGAATAGTATATTCCTCAATTGTAGGTAAGGTGTATTGAAACATCAATGGAGTTGAGTTGAAGGTGATTTGTTGGAAAACCAGTCTAAATGAAACTTGAAAGACTAGTTTATTGTTGTTTTAAAGTTTTCATAGTGAACTGGAACCCTTCTGATATCTGAAAAAGAATTACATGACTCCTGTATAAGCCCTCACACCAGCAGCCAATATCATTTAGTGGCTTTCAAGGAATTTTCAAAGCTAGAATTTTTTTGTTCAGTAGACTTTGAAAGTGCAGCTTTGACAGCTTCACAAAGCTGAAATAGTCGAGCATTTTCAAGCAAGTGTGTACAAGAGAGAGAAGGGGAAGAGCAGGTAATCCCATATCTCCAAAGTCTTTATTCTCAGGAGTGTGGTCTGATTCTTTGGCTCAGCTCAGTGTTGCATGCTCCCAGCAGAGTGCTAGTACACAGCATCTCCTGTGGCAACAAGCTCCTATTCAACCCAGTCTTCTCAAACAACATGCGCTGAGCTGGCTTGAGGGTTAAAGCTCACAGGCTTCTTTGTTCCAAGATGAAGTTTTTTTGTATTTGGTTCACAAGGCTAAATCCCTGTTACAAGCTACACGCATGTGGAACACCTTGATGTGTTGTTGTACTACACAGTGGAAATGCAGAAAGAAACTCAGAAGCTTTTGAGTTTGACAGATTGATGTCAGGAACACAGCTACAACAATGAGGATTGCAGTGGCATGTAGACAGCTCCTGCACTGGTTAGAAAGTTTGAAGCAGCTAAATTCCCCCATCACTCGCAACATGACAAGAATATTTGTTTTACACACAAGAAAATAATTAATCTAATGCCCTTCTTTAAAGATGTGTGTGTAGGAGAATGAGCTCTAATGATGAGATAATTCTCGCTGGTTTTTACTTCTGTGGCTACAGGCATTTCAGGTTCACAACCTGTTTTGTGATTGGCTGTTGCAGCCTGTAACTATGGTATAAAGATGCTTCTTATTGTCTCGTTTGTTGTTGAAATATAGTTGCGTCTTTTCTGTTTAAGCTTATTCAGACAGCTTATTGGTCCATCACATTTTTTATACATTCGAACAGAAAGAAATGAGGTCAAAAACCACAGAGGAGCGCAGCTGTGAAAAAGAGTCTTTACGCAAATTCAAAGGTGCCATGTCCTCTCTGACATTGCATCTTTTACATCTCATAATGGACGCTGATTCCGGTATTGACATAACAAAAAGCTCTGAATCAGCCATGGCAGAGCCTCTGTGTTGTCATTCAGCATGCAGTTGCTGGACAAAAATTACGCCTTTGGCCAGGTTGCTCACACCTGCACTGTGAGTGTTAATGTCCGTGTGTGGCAAACATTAGCATACTATCTTCTGAAAACACATGGGTCACTAGTTACTTGAGGTCAGATTCTTATGGAAAAGCCTCAGTTGGGGATTAAACCCATGTCCTTTTCACTTTGAATAGACAGTTCTACCCTCCAGCCTCTGTGCTGCCCACATAGAGTTTAATCATTAAGCATGCAGGAATTTAGCCTGAAACTTTCATAATTATTTTCAAAACTCCTGTCATGCTTGGAGGATCCATAATAATTTAGTAGTGTGGTTTATGCATGGCGTAGACAAACTTTATTCTCCTGTAATTCATTGCACAGTAAAGAGAGAAAGAGAGAGAGGGTTGGGGGAAGAGAGAGTACTCCAGGGGAAAATATGGAGCAATTAATCAACTTCATCAACTCATCAGCAGCTTTTTAAAAGCCCCGTTAGTGGTTATAATGGTACCATGTTACAATGCCTGTTTAGTTCGCTTTTCTGCTAATTAATCATCCCACATTTTACCAGGGTGTAAAAGAAAGAAGCAACGATAATTTGTACCAGTCAACTGATGCTTCTCAGTTTCACCAAGAAAATCAATATTTATTGCTCAAATCAGCATCAGAATGTTTAAGTAAACTCATCTTTATCAGATAAAAAAGTCTATCTCAAAAAATTCCTCTCCTTGGTTCAGTCCACTGATATGAAGAGGCTTCAGTCTATGAATGAGTTCTCTTTCCAGTTGGTGTTTTTTTGAACATGATGGTCACAATTATGGCTGAAGTTTTTAATAGCCAAAAAAAAAAATCTGACTTATTACATCCTCACTTGAGTAAAATGATCAGCCAGTTTTGTGAGTGGTCCCTATGCCACAAGGACTACAGATTGCAATTATTATTATCCTAAATTTTAATGAGGGTTTCTGTTATGAAAGCATTAGTGTTATTAACTCACAGATATAGACTTTATCAACAGATGTAAATTTAAGGTGGGCGTCCATTTAGAAGCAAGAACATAGTGTTTTACATCATACATACTGACGCATGTATTCAGAGGTTTTGACAAGTAATTTGTAATAGTTTAATCAAAAAAATGCATTTTTCCAGTTGTTTTATGTACTTACTGTAAAATTAGCTGAGCATGGATTCCTGGAATTCCACAAATTGTCTTGATGGTAAATTAGATAAATCAACACTATTTATCCAGAAGTGCTCAATCATAATTCTACAAAGTCCCTTGTCAATAGAGTAAAGAACCCCGAAACCTGAGCCAAGTTTGATTTTGTTTCTGCTATTAATATTTATATCAGGGACACACTCTGGGGAGCATTTTCTCAAAGGAAAATTAGCTCTCCTCTATAGATTTTATTTCAGAGCTCTACATTCTGATGGTTTTATAGATCAACTTGTTTGTTGTGTTATACTTGTCTGATTGTATTGTTAGTTTAACATTGCTAGGAAAGTGTTTTAGTATATTTCTTTTTGTTTCCTATCTGACTTATTTTCATTGTAACTTCATTATATAGAAAATGCTTGTTATCAGTATCATTTATAGTTATGTCGGGACTGCGGTGGAAATTAGCTGTTGAGCTGACCTCAGCACATTTACATTGATGTTAACGTCAATGTTGATTATTGTGCACTGTCCCATGCATATAAATAAACAAAAGCTGTAAGGTTGGACTTATATTAACTTTTACTCATTTCCACTGTTTGGTACACTTCTGATAACTGCTACTACTCAGTTTGGGTTTTGCAATTACAACTTTCTAAGAAAGAGGCTGTGTGTCAAACTTGGAGTATAAAAATGGACAGAAGTGGGTTTTTACCTGGCATGGTGGGGTCTAACAAAAGATACTATTGAGTTGCTATTGGAAAATCCAGTATTGCAACTCATAATAGCCTAACTCACTCAAACGATAGCTACCACAATATTAAGAGTATGATAGTACAACTAATTTCTTATCGTCACTCGCAGCATATATCATCATGTCGCCCAGCCCTCCTAAATTGCATCCTAACTCTGGATGATGAGTGACACAGGTGCTTACTGAGCTGGTCAGAGGCATATACTCAGGCGTTTAGGAAGCTAAATTATTCAACCAAAATCTAGTGAGGTACCAGAATCAGGCAACATGCTGTTCAGGAAGGTGCAGCTGTTCAGTTGCTTGAAGCAAAATATGCTGGTGTGAACATCTAGAACTGTATAAATATGATATATATAGCACTGTTGTTCTCAGCAAACCCTCCTTGGATCAATAATTTTACATGAATAAATGAATGTCAAACTTTATATCATCTGATCACCTGCCTCTGTTTCTGCATATTCAACATAGATTCAACCTCTTCAGTGAAAATAACAGACATTATGGTATTTACATTTAACTCCAAAAAAAATATTAAACAATTAAACACAAAACAAATTAGTTTTCCTGTGAACTCAACTCTTTTGTTCCACTGGACTGGTAAAGTACTGGTTCAGTTCTGTATTTAAGTGCTGCATTCCCCATGGTATCTGATTGAACAGATTTGATTACAAAGTTATCTTGACCAGCCTTGTAATGGACCACACATCACTTCCACTTCACTTGTACAGCAACCCGAAACATTTTCTTTACATATCAAGTCTATTTTCTTTGAGTTACACACAGAACTACATCAATTTTGGATTGCGAAGTGAAGGGTGCCAAAACTCTTTTAGTAGTAGTAGTATTGTTATTGTTTTCTGTGATGTGTTAGAACTGATGCTGAGGTCTAAGAATGTACTAGAGTGTACACTGGACTAGTACAGATTTATCACCAAGGGAGGATAGATGAACAGCATTTTTACTACCATGGCCTCTACTTTAAGAATCTTAAATGGATTGTTTAAACACATGTGAGCATGGGCAACCTAGTTTTAATAGTAGAAAAGCTGTTTAGTAACCTTAAAATATCTAAGTATGTACACACAGGACTGTTATGCTGAAATGGTTTCACTTTGTCAAACTGTAAAACAGCACTTTTTAGTTCTGACAGATGACTACGGTGTACTCTCAGTGCAAAACCAGAGCAAATAACTTGAGTTTAAATGAAAGAGAAACAATGCTCTTCACTTACTGTTTCATTTGTGTCTGTGGATATAGAGACTCTTCTTTTCTTTATTCTTCCCCTCTCTCTCTCTCTCTGAAGAAAAAAAACATAACCTCTCTAAATTGTACTATAACTAATCAAATTCAAAATACAGTACCCAGTGTTGTGCTCTCACCACTTTACCAGTCTGAATTCAAGGGTCCATTGACCCCTTTAACATTGGAGTGGTTTCTCTGGAAAACAGCCCTCATGGGAGCTACATGAAAGACAGTTATTGGTGTTTCTATTCCTCTGTCCTGCAGCTCTAATCAGACTGATGTTGGTTAATTTATGCATGAACATCAGAAAACTTGCATAGATTTTATTCCTCCCTGTGCATAACTCAAGATGCAGACGTGCACATTTAAACACATACATTCGAGACACACACATTCAGCTCCCAGTATATCATTGTGTATTCTGTCTCTATCAAGGCGGACCCTCAGGTCAGGTCAAGCTGTGACTCCTGCAGTGTAGAGTTGTGCTGCAGGCCACTAATCTCTCTTACCCTCCTCCTCCACAAGGCTGAAGGGGTTTTAAAATGAGAAAGCCCACTTAGCCAACCCTGTCAGAAAATGCCTTTGCAGTTTACAGTAGGAGGCCTAGCTAGTAGAGAGAGGGGAGGGGCGGTCTTTTCCTCTATCCATAAAGATGAAAGATTATCCAGATTGTCAGAGATCTTATGCTTCTATCAAATGAGAGTATCGTTTTAATGAATTGGGTTTCATCCGGCCAAATGAAGTATGGGAGATTAGCTCCAGACTGTCAGCTTGTTTCCATTCAGCCTCTCAGAGCAGGATGACTTTTTTTGGCCTTTGAGATTTAAAATGTCCTCAGTTTTTATCAAATCAAAGGGTGTGAAGATATGATTTTTTCCAAGCTGTCTTGAACTTGATTTCTCTAAATGAACTCTTCATCTTTTACCATTTCTTTCAGACTGCATATATTTTTTTAAATGGATTGTGAAACAGACGGTGAAGTTATACAAGACGCATCACGTAATGCTTGCGAGTCAAATATTTACTTTTGCATGGTTCATAATGTTTGATATCTTTTAGGAATCAAACTGGATACATAAAACCTGCATATACAATAATGATATTTATTAGTTTGGCGCAGGTAAAAGCTTTCACACCAAAGTTCCCAAATATTCACAAGCTAATACAGTTTAAAATAAAAGTCAAAACAAACTGACTTTATTTTATTGTTATTGTCACATATTTTCTGAGTTACATCATATGAAATTCCAATTTCAAGGAATTTGGAAAGGTTAAGGGTTTTTTTTTCTAGGGAAAGATTGAAAAAAGCACAGACATGGTCCTGTGGCTCTATTAATAAAAGAAAAAATGTCATGAAAGACATGACGGCCTAAACGCTCGCTTTCATCTCAGTCAATATAATGTGACAATGCCAGTGGGTCACAGCATGTTTGAATTTAGGGAGTCATAACATTAGAAACATTGGGAAAGCTCTGGAAAAATGACTTGCAGTGTGACATGTGATAAAGCCAATATTGATGTAACTTTCCTTTCAACTGTATTAGCACAAGGTGATTTACAGGCTTGGCATTAAAGGGACAAGGGGCAGCAAAGGTTTGTGATTCTGTCTCAAATGACAGACACGATTGTAAAGCAACACACTAACTGAATGTATATTACTAAAATAAAAGTTGGTATCTGGAGTTTGGAGATCTTCCACTTAGGTAAACATATCTGTGAATCCTCCAGACAGGCAATTAATCTGCTCATTTTACCGGCCTTAGGGACTGAATGAAACGGTAAAGAAAGCTCTCCCCTTTCATTACCAAACTGATTCCGGTTCATTATTGAGCCTCGTCCTCTGTAAATCCACTGTCGCCTTACAATGCGTTCAGGTGCTTAGCAGCAACACCCACCTCCGAAACGGGCTCTGTTGTTAGCAGCCTGTTCCTGCAAAATTGGTCATTAAATAATGCAGGGGGAGACATTGTTCCCTTTAAATGGCATGGAGAGTGTGCACTTCTAGGAGGACTATGGTAGATACCTTGAGTAATACATATTGTTGAAAGCAGCAGGCTTATTTTTAGTGCGTAACTCAAGAAGTGGCTCTCAAATAAGACAATAAACTGGAGAAATATCTTATAATAATCCTGTGAAGGCATTATAATAATATTTTTTTCTGGCTTTTTAAAACGTGGTTTTTCAAAAGACAGGTTTGTAATTTAGCTGTCCATCTTATCACACTGTGTGTTCTGTTCTGGGAAATGCTGGAAGTCATTTTTCAGCCAAAAAAAAAAGAAGTAGCAATTTTGACAAATTATCATGCACTCACCATAAACTAACCTCCTATTATTTTATTTAAATTTAGTAGAAATGCAGCAATAATGGTTCTCATCAACTTCTAACCAACACAAAACACACAAGTAGGTGTCCAGCTGCTGTGAAGTATTCTCAATCTTCTTCAATCTCTCTAAACGCTCATGCAGCCGAGGAGGGAGAGCAAGCAGAACCAGATCTCCTGCCAATCTGCTGCTCCTGGTTTATTAATACAGCTTGGAACAGATTGTTTTAAGATACTCCTTCCTGCACACATATTCCTACTCTACCCTTCCTCCACTGGCTTGCTCTCTGTCTTCTCTTTGTGATCCTAACAAGACTTGTTCGCTGTCTAGTTAAGGGGCCCTACTGGCGAAGAAGCACCATCTTGGCTTTCCTAGCAAGTTGAGAGACAGCCAGGCAAGAAGGCACTTAAAGTAGAACAACAGGGAAGAGAGAGAGACAGCTTAAAAACAGGAGAGAAAAGAAAAGAGTGAGATGGAAAGGAACACTGACAGATAGTCAGAGTCACAGAGATATTGAGAGTGTGAGAGGCCCTGTGAAGGACAAAGACAGAGAGAAATAGCCAAGGATGCAAACAAAGCATCTGAAAGAAAATGAGGTGGTGGGTGGAAGAGAGAAGGAGGTAGGGTGAGATAGAGAAGAATGGGAAGTTAGAGAAGCAATGATGAGCGGCAGCAGAGGATTCCTCTGTACCTGTGGAGGAGATTAAGGGTCTGCATCCAGTGTGATTAATGAGCTGGCCGCTGATTGCTCATCCCCATATCCCTCCCATGAATAATCACCACGCCAGCATGAGTTTGAGTTACTGTGTGTGTGTGTGTGTGTGTGTGTGTGTGTGTG
>NW_019525055.1:1485000-1508584 GCF_002814215.2 Seriola lalandi dorsalis
GGGTGGGGTGGGGGTTTAGTGTATGCATAAGAGATGGAGAAAAAGGAGCGTGAGTAAATGATCAGTATATATGAAAATATGAGATGTGATATATATTGTATGCATAGAAGTAACTAACTGAGAGTGCATAGTTATTGAATGGGCACACATGTACAGTATAATATACAATATACTATTAATTCAGTGTGTTTGAAACATGCATGATATATTTACTAATAGCTGCAGCCCACCTACAGAGAGCAGCCCTCACACCGAATGCACAGTGACACATGGTGGGAGTCGTGTCTGCCTGTATGTTCTGCTGGTGTCATTGTGTGTCACAGAGGACATTATCACGTGTCATGTAATTTCAGAGAATTTATATCAGTTTATAAATCAGTTGTATTAAAAATAAAACGCTGTGTAAACTGAGCATCTGTGGATTGAGTTTTTCTCTGCGTCAGCCTGGGATTGGGTGATGTAACAATATGTGCATAGGATGATAAAAACTTGTCAGCCAGCAGAGATTTTGTTTTACCATTTATATTGCGCTAGCTAACATTTTAATATCAATACTTATATTAGAACAATGTTGGAAATCTTGCATATCAGTGAGCAGGGCTGCTTAATGGGGCTGTAATATTGGATTGTGATGATTTGTGCTCAATTTGTTGAACTACCTTGATTTTTTTTTTTTTTGGTATTTAATTAACCGAATTAGGTTAAAACTAACATCCAGTTATTTAATCTATAAAGTATTTTAATGTAATCTCCAAAAAATGTGTGTATCACAATACACTGTATATTTATGTCACATTATAAAATCACATACTGTATACATGTTTTGATACTGTGGCTCAGGAGGTAGAACGTGTCTTCCATTTATCACAGGGCTGGTCCTGTCCACATTTCAAAATATTCTTGAGCAAGTCGTGTGTGTGTGTGTGTGTGTGTGTGTGTGTGTGTTAATTATAAAGCACCATGTAAGTGCAGTTTTATCATTATTATCCACCCGTACATACATTAATGAACAAATGTTTAAAAAAAAAAAAAAAAGCTTATGAAATGACAAATTTGTGTTTTAGAATTTATTTTATTAGATGGATTTACTTTGCATCTATAGTCAGTACCCACATCTTTATTCTTTCATTCTTTATGCTATTTTGCTCATGACAGGTTCATAAGCAGACTTTGAAGCACAAACCTACCTTTTTAAGCATCACCATGGATACTGCATACTATATTGTTGCATGTATTCCGGGTGGTTTTCCAAGCATTTTTCCTAATTTTGCAGGACAATAAAAGATTATAAGAGTAACAGGTGTCAGCATGTGTCCCTGTGATTGAAGGTGTACTCTGTGCTGAGGAACCTGTGTTTACCCACAGCCTGACACATTACTATTGTGCTCCATTGCCTGGTGGTCTAAGATTGGCTGTTGTCATGACCTTTTGGTGGTTGCATAGCAACTATCAATGAGAAAATCCATTTTCTTTCCTGTAAAAAAAACAAAAAAAAACACAGTTTTAGTTGGGGGCCTACCAAAGTGCAAGCATGACACCAGCATGAGGTTGCTTTGAATCGTACAAGACTCCATTGCTAAGTAGCTTGGCAGCTTTGCAGGAACATGTAGGAAGTGTGAAGGCTGGCAAATCAAGCCCACTTACTGTAGCAGCTGCTTTTCACTTAGTGATGAGCTTAATCATTAATGCCTGAATCTTAATTTACCAAATGAGGCCAAATGAGGATATTTTTTTCATGAGGGTCAAATATGAATAATCGAGACTACCGTGCATATATTTGCATACATGACACATGAGGGGAGGAGAGTGTACATGTCACGGGTGATACACTACTCCAACGCTCGCATTCAGTGTGAGAGACACAGAGGAAGAGCACTCTGGCTTTCTAATGTGGGGTGTCTGAGGTGTCACTGTCACCAGCCCAAAGCATTGAAGACTTTATTCACCAATAGAGCATGTTTTTGTAAGTGTGTCGCTCTTGCTGTGTGTGTGTGTGTGTGTGTGTGTGTGTGTGTGTGTGTGTGTGTGTGTGTGTGTGTGTGTGTGTGCGTGCACACGTCTGTCTGTCCTCTGAGGGGCTCAAACACCCTTCTGATCCAGAAAAGAGGATTAAAGTAAACAAGCAGCCATTACTGTGGTAGCATCTCATATGAAAACTGTACAGTCACTGATATGCTATACTGTATGTTATATATAGACATATGCATGTCTAAAATAACCTGTCAGCCAAGTTGTCATGGACTTATTTTACCTTTAATCACCAAAATTATTCCTGGATTGTGCTTCAAGCTTTAACTTTTGAAAAACAAAAAAGGAATACAAAATCCAAAAGCCTCAGCTCACATGAAATCCCTATGTTCTGTATGTATACTCTTTATAGGTACAAACAAGAAAGTCTTCTGCAACTTTATATGTTGTGGATTTTTATCAAATTATTTTATTTCCTATGATAACAATACAATAAGTCATGGATGCAACGTTGTTGATTAACAATCATATTCTATCAAGTTTTAAAGTTTCTAAGTTACTACATTTTCACAGCCTTTGTTAACGTTATTATTTTTCTCCCGAAGCTTACTGTATGTCATAACCAATCTCAAGTAAGAGTGATAAAACTACATTCACATAGGCTACCTTTATCTGTCAGAGTTGGTGATCGCAGATCGTGATTAATCCAAATGTGTGATTTCACTGTCAGTGACACTGACCCCAGTGATGCTAGTGTCGCTAGAGAGCACAACACATAAATCAGTTTGTGGGTAAGTCTATAGAGATAGTGTAGTCTGAAGAGAGCTGAGGACAAAATGTTTCCTGACATGTTGTGTTTTGCCCTATGGGACTGGTTTATTAAGAGATTTCTACAGCTACAGGGTCTGTTGCTAAAAGCACATTTGCCATATTTAGTAATTTGGTTGACTTTATCACACATGCATTAACTTCAGAGAGACGCAGATCTAAGAAGAGCAATGAAATATTTACTAGATTGGTTTCTATCAAACCATTTTTGTGAATTTTAAAATACTGAAGTCTAAGAATAAAAATACATTTAAATGTCTTTATGTTGACAAGATGGAGATTTTTGTCTAGATAATTTTTCAGTAAATGGTAATGGAAATGTATTTTGACTTATAAGGACACAGCAGGTCTGGCCAGTTACTTTGCACATCAGTTAAAAAGTGGCTTTGGACAACCACACAGCACAATCTCCCTCAATCCCATTTCACAGCATTATTAAATTTGCACTCACTTTGTTCCAACCTAGTTCTAGTGAGATAATTAATTGCTTTTACCTTTCTAATTTGCATTGTATTCTCAAGGATGTCATGGTGTAAAAATTGCAAGCTGGACACCTTGATGAAAACTCTCTTGAATATCGGCTCTCTGTCGGGAGCAAGGACTTAACATGATTTAAAGGCATTTTTATTCATTGACAGATATTATGTTATTTTATGTGGATAGAGCTTCTAAACCATTAAGCATGGATTTAGTCATTTTCAGGTGAAAAGATGTGTAGGTGTAAACTGAGAGGTTTTTTGATGGCTAGGTTATATACCGGTTGTTTCAACATCATTTCAGTAACTACATGTAATTGTGAAATACAGTAACATTAATGCTGTTGAACCAGTGGTTATATGAAAGCTATGCACCTAAAACACTTTATCCCAGTGATAAAATAGATGGCTCAACATTTTTTGACCCACAAATCAACAAATTTATCCCTACTGGGTGTCTGTCAGCTTGTTTTCTTGCTTCCTATCCCCGCTCACATGGCTCCTCACATCCCACTCCTTCACCTATAACCCTCTTTCCATCTGTCTCTCTATTTCTCCTCCTTGTTCTCTGGCCGTCACCACCTCTCTCTCTTTCACTCCGTTATCTGTCTTACCCTCTAAAAAAGTCATGGTGTTCTGCTCCTCTGCTTTGTGACTTGATGTCTTATTCCAGCTCACGAGGGGCTGGTCTCATAAAAGTGGAAAGGGACAACACTCTGAGCCGCAGTCTTCAGCTCACCACATTAGTTATTCCCTGGGAGATTGTCTACGTGCTCTGAATTGAATTTGTCTCTCTTCCTGTCTCACACACGCACACATTTTTACTACTTCTCTTATGGCCCTGTCTTTCTTTCTTTAATTTGATTATCCTCTTTTACATACTACATATGTTTTCTTCTTCCTTGTCAGTGTTTTCTTTGTCCTCACACACCCTGTTTTTTGTCATTTAACTATGCTTTCTTCTGTCATTACTTCTCTCTTACAGTATTTCGCCTTGCTCCCTCTCCTTTCACTTTCTCTCTCTCTCTCTCTCTCTCTCTCTCTTCCTCTCCTTACTCATGCTATACTGTATGTCCCTCCAGAGCTGGATACAGGAAACCTCCCTGTTAGTTCCGTCAGCCCGTCCATAGCTCAGTTAGCAGGGCTGATTGATCAGTGGAGCTTCTGAATTCCCCAGAAAATCAATTACTAACTTACACATTGGAGCTATTTTGGGAGAAAGGGGAAAACTGTAAGAATCATTAACTAGATAATGTCATGACAACCTTCCACAGCCAGCCGGGGCAGAGCAGGCACTGCCTGTGGATATGCAATTTGTCTGGGTCATATGAGAACGGGCCGAACATGGGAGGGTGTTTGGACATGTTTTTATAGAGCTGCTCTGAAAGTGGAAATTATCTTTTGTGGTTGAATTAAAAATGGGTGTAGCTATTCGTGCTGGAATTAAACACCAATACTTTTTGAGTCCAGCTCAAATTGGTTTCATGGTACCAAGTGTCAACATTGACACTGAATGCTTGGTCAGAATCTTACTCGTGTTTGCTCATTCATTGATCAGATACATCATAATTTACATCATACAAATTGCAAATTTTAGTCATTATTTTATTTAGGCAAAGTTCTTCTGTACAACTTATTCTCTTATTCTTAGTCTCTTATTGTCTCTTTTTATCTCCGTCTTCCCTCCAAACTGAAAACAATCAACTGTCCAATCACAGCATAGTCATGGGCAGGGCTTATTATTGTTGACCTTTACTGGCATTCTAAATCTTCCACAAACAAGAAGCGTCAAATAAAAATCCTAATGGTCTGCCATATAGTCGACTCCTCAGAAATAATGAAGGATGGACTCTGTGGTGCACTCAAACAAAAACATTTTGTTGTAGGTACAAAAATCTCATCAAGTGAATTAGCTAACTTACAGAGCTGAGTAAAGAGCAAACAACTTGAGGTTCTATCCCTGCCACAGCTATGGAGAGGTAGGGCACACACTCCTTTGCCCAAATCAGTGGATGAAAAATATGTGATGAACAAGACGCAGTGTTTCATCTTTTTAAAGCAAGTGTTTAATAGTGGGCTCTGTCTGTGGCCACAGAACAAAAGTCACAATATGTGAGTATCATTATCACCCAGCAATCAACTAAAGGCCTTTTTTTAATCGTATCACAGGAAAACCTTAACATTTAAATTTTTCCTAATGTCCTTTAACAACTCTCCTAGATCCAGTTTCTTTAGAAAGGTGTCATCAACAGCAATTAATAAATTTTGTAACTAATGATTTAGGCCTATTCTTAATCACATAAAAAGTCTCTGTCTTCTTGGACTCTTAGCTATAATCTCAGTGGGTTGAGTTGGATGGCATCAGGATTAATTTCATGGTGTCAAGATTAATTTCACAACTGATCTTTCACAAAGGTAGATGCTTTTTATACAATGGCCTTTCTGCTAGATATTAAAAGTGAAAACTAATACATCAGCAGAAAGTTCAAAAGTTCAGACTGACCTCATATGAGGGGTTGGCTGACTGCTGCTGGAAATATCTAAACACAGCTTTTGAATTGTTGGAGCCTTTCCTATTTGATTTGGTATGTAGACAGCAGTGGTACTGCCCTGCATTAAAGGCTTTGAGCTGAAGGTTATCTTTTCACTGCTGTCAGTGCTGCTTCACAACAGAGCAGAGTGAAGGTATTCTTTTCAAAATCAAATAAAAAGTTCTAGCTGAGAATCACCAGTCAATATTTTAAAATCATGCATCATGCAAATCACAACTATTGGGTAGACAAATATTATGTAGACAAAAGTCTCAATATATAGTTAATTAATTTTTTTTTTCTCCTTTGTTTCATTCAATATGTTTCTTGAGTCTGAAATTAAATTAGTGTGATTCGCCAGCCATTGGGCGCCTATTTCAGGCAGCATTCTGCTCCATTTCCGCTTACCCTGCCTGTTAATGTTTTCAAAATCCCTATTGCTATGGTAACCAACAACACCCTCCCAGCTAGCAGCCTACACACTGAAAATGGCAAGATTTGGATGATGCTATCACACAGCCAACAGCCCCTCCAAGCCATGTCAGATCATCTGTCCACATGCCACTGAAAGCTAGTTCTGACACCCAAATGACTGTTTTGCTGAATTCCTAAATATGTTGGACCTGGCAGTGTACTGTACCCAATGTATACTGAAATATCACTGACAGACTGAGCTGTCTGTCTGGATACAACACACAGATGACAATTTAAAGGAATGACCAACATAAAGTGTCTTAGTAAGGTGTTGGGCCACCATGTGCTGCCAGAACAGCTTCAGTGCTCCTTGGCATTTATTCTACAAGTCGCCGAACTCTACTGGAGGGATAGACACCATTCTTCCAAAAGATATTCCCTCATTTGGTTTTCTGATGGTGGTCGTGGACAGCGCTGTCTGTCGATCCAAAATTTCCAATAGGTGTTTAATTGGCCTGTACCATTTTCTTGGTGTACACCACACATGCACTCACCCACTTGTGGAGAATATGGGGAAGGATGACTCATCTGACCATATCATTTTTTTCCACATCTCTCTAGACCAGTGCTTGTGGCTATTGTACCGCTGAACTCTCAAATGTGTATTCATCTTTGTAATGATGGATTTACGCACTGCAACCCTACTAATGTATCCCTCTCTATGTACTTGTCGACGGACTGCTCTTGTTGACAGTCTGATCATGTCCCACTAATACTCTCAGTAACCTGAGGAACAGTAGCTGTTCTGTTTTTCCTTACATATCGCACTAATGCACAAATATCATGATAATCAAATGTGCGCTGTCAAACATAATTTCCAACCCTATTTACTGATGTCTTTCCCATAGATTTAAATGCAGATGTCACTTTAGTCACTCCGCCAATTGAAACACTAATCAGTTGAGCAGTCTTTCATGTCATTTTCATTTATTTATTTAGGGACAATGCACATTGATCAACATAAATGTAAATGTACCAGTGTTAGCTAGTCTTTGTGACTGCAGCTCCTGCCATCCATGCCCTGACAATGAACCCTCAAACCCCAAAGTCACTTAGGTCTTTTATACAAAATCAGAATCATCTAGCAGTCATCTAACAGGCCACAGAGCATCTTAAGGCAATGGGACTGTATACGCTTCCAAATATCACATTGTCTTTAGAGCGTCATAACTCTGCAACCGTCTGAGCTAGAGACATTTTTTTCTCATTAAACTAGAGTATCAGCGCTTTATAAAAAGCCGTGAGTCACTGACTTTGAGCGATACAATAACATTAAAATTAAAAAAAAAGATTTGGAGTAGTCTTACTGTTTGCCTGGTGTATTGCTGCTTTCTTTCTGTGTCTTTATCAATCAGTTCTCATCCGCATTCTTTGCTAGTGTTGTCTAGAGTCCCATCACTCAATTCGACATTCCTCACACAGCCAATCGTAGTGTCTGATTCAGAGGCTTGGCTGTCAGTTGCTTGTGTACCCAAACTAAATGTGAGGAGAAATTGGTCCGTATTCATGGCAGTGACTGAAAACAGACATAAGGATGTGTTCAGTCAGATATTTAATGCAGCAGAGGCTTTGGAGCTGATTTTTCAAGGAGCAGACAAATAGCGCTCATAAATACTGCTCCCAAGACACACATGAACACACATGAACAGATAAAGATAGAAACTTAAAACATTATATAATTTACACCACCATTTGTTAAAGTCTTCATCTGGACAGGAAGTTCCCCAAAAACATTTCAAAGTGCGATAGCTATTTTCTTGAAGTCTGAAAATGAAATATTGTCCTCTTTGGATTTTGAAATGATTTGTTGTGATACTGGCTTCATCGCTGCAGGTCTTAAAAGTCAGTGTTTATGTATAAATCTTTTCCTTCATACAGATTTGTGTGCCATTTTAGAGTGTGATAGATTTGATAGAGTTGTTGTGCCTAGAAAGGAGGCACAAGTCAGCAGAGTCCAAAAAGTTTCTCAGCACAAACACACTGGTTAGTAGATAATGGTAAATAAACATAAGCTATATCAAAAATATATCAACACTGTGAGAGCAGCTTGTTCATAAACAACACTGCAACTTTATTTGTGATGTGAAAGCAGCTCCCTCTCAGACAGATGTCATGCTTTGAATGTGTTAAGTTTACGCTGCTTTGCTTATTATAGGAGCAAAAAGAAATAAGCACCCCCCCGCTGTGGAAGGCAAGCATTAAAGCCTGACAGTTACAAGACAACTCGTTGTTATAGTTTGTGGCAAAATACGTTTAAGTGAGTAGCAGGAACACCCAAATCAGCATTATTTCTTAATAACATCTGAAACCACCTCAGTAAAATGTCATCACAACAAAGACTATCTTTCTTCAGAAAACCATAGTTATAAGTACATACATCAGAGTATTTATTGTAATGAAGCTTACTGAATGTGTTAGCATTTATTTTGTTAGTCACAGCATTTTCATCTATGGATGTTTAATTTCCAACCATAATGACAGATTTCAGTTTCACCTGTTCTTTTTCTTGTCTTTCCTAAATCTTTAATGGTGTATCCTCTCTTAAAATATTTGGATAATGAAAGGTCATGAAGCAAGGGCAGTTAATAGTATCAGTCCAGTAAATGATTTGTATGTGATTCGCTCAGTGTTACCCTTAGCTGGCTCCATTTAGATTTCTATCAGGTGTCTGTGTCTCTTTATTTATTGAACCAAGTATAACCTGTGCCTCAGCCAATATTGACCCAGGGTCGCACACTGACATATATCATGTCAGTGCCGGCGTGCCTGAACTCCACATTCACACAATATCTCACTGTCATCAGGATACTTATGCTCCTCGCCCAAAATGGGAGAAAGACAAAGGATTGGGTGGTATTGTAATGCAATAAAGGTCATGAAATAGATTTAATACTGAGGATACACGTACTTAATATATTGTATAGCACACTTTGTTGCAAAGACACTACTTTAATGTCTAATTAAAATATTGGGCTCAGTGTAAGTTTAAAGTGACAATGAGAAAAAGGTTCAGTAGATCACAAAGTTTTCAGACTCTAACTGCGACTGTAGATCTGGCCTGGCAACACAGCTTGGCGACAGATAGTATTTATGGCACCAAGGGGAACCAGTGAAGAATAATTCTTAATTTGCCGTAAAGGTGAATTGAATTGGATGGCCATTTCAATGAACATAAATTTCCCTTAATGAGAAGAACGATATTTGGCTAGCTATGTGTCCTCTGACACATGGTCTTTTTTCATACTGGATATCCTTCACTCCCGGACAGCTGTTTATCCTCCTCAGTCCACTAATAATGAGATGGAAGCTTAGAAATGTATTAACCCTGGCTACAGTTCCACTACATCAGCACACCTATTCTGATTTGTGATTTTCTCTGCTACCTTTTTCCCCTCTTTCTTTCTCCATGTTCTCATTTCTCCCAATCTTTTCCTCTTACTGTCATCTTTTTTTTGCTTCGCTGTCATCCCCTCTGTCTCTCCAACACCAATCATCTCTGTTCATACTCTCAATCTAACAGAGGTTGTCCAGCTGAGCCTGGCAGAGGACCAGCGCATTAGTGTCTCCACAGTAACAGTGGGCCTCAGTGCCGTCCTTACCTGTGCCATCCAGGGGACGCTGCGCCCCCCAATCATCTGGAAGAGGAACGGCATCATATTAAACTTCTTGGACCTGGAGGATATTAATGTGAGTCATTGTTGCTGTTATCTTGATCATGTTTGATACTGTTTTTTGTCGATGTTGGTGATGATAGTGTTGCTAGTGTTCCTTATCTCACAAACATGAGCTATGAATAATGAAAAAACTCATGTTTGTTGGTTTCTGGTTTATAAGATTATGGATGATGAAATAGAAGTAAAACTTTCACAGCATGAATTTTTTTTTTATTTTTTTATACAATTTCTTGAGCCAAAGAATTCATGAGAATGCATTTGTTTTTGTTCATATTGATTATATGTGTAGGTTGTCTCAGTCCTTATCTTTCCAGTCAACATCACCTCTTATGAACTGTTGAGTGATGTCAGCGTTATGAATACTATTAAAGCAGTGTTAATAGATTTATGTGCACAAGTGGGCATGAGAGCCTCAACTCAAGACAGACACAAGCCTAACATATTAAAGTTGTGATCACTATCAGGTGTTAGCCAACATTTACTGAACGTGCCGACGTTCCAGTACTACACTATTACAAGAGTAGTCAGTACTTATGCATCTGAGCACACCAATCTTCAAACTTGTGCCTCGTTTTGATCTCAACTACACAGCCGTAAAGTGTCATGACTGTATTTCGCATGGTTGTGATACTGTGATACTGACAAAATCTGTCCACAGCCAGATGTAGAGGTTTCACATGGTCAGATTTTCACTACACAATTATTATAGCCAAAAGAATTCACAATAATGATATTAAAGTAATAATAATAATATTAATATATAAAATAATATATAAAACATGCTATCAGTCGAACTCATGTTTAACTTTGTTTATTTAGTGCTTGTCTCTTTTTGGACAAATGAATTAGAGTCATACAGAGTAGGGAAGTGGAGAGAGTCTGTAACCATCATTATACAAAAGCTTATAAAAAGAACAATTACATTTAGGGGATACTGAAAAAGCAACCAGATGAACTAATAAACAAAAGATCCACAAGGCCTAACATCTGCCATCACAATATTATCCTATGTGTATAAATAAAACAATACCAATATTTAATTTTATCATATATTGCAACACCCCTAATATAAACACTTGCCAAAGTAGTCCATAGTGCCTCTGTGGTACTTCTTGTGACAGTTGGTGGCTCCAGGACCATATTTTGCAATGGTGAGACATACACAGATTCACAAGTTGAAAACAATACTTCATGTACCACATGCTCCCTGATGGTCAATCAGACAACAGCTAAGCAAGAGAGGACAAAAGAAAGGAAGGGTGGCAGAAGAATAGCAGCAAGAAAAAAAAGGATTCAAGGAAGGAAATCAAACCAAGCAAAATTTACTCTCCAGCCTCCTCCATGAAAGAGTAAAATGATAGCTTGCTCAGTGCTTAATGAACTGTGTGGCCGTGCTCCTGTTTAGACACATCTGCACAGGTGACAGCACAGCGCCGGCCTTGCTTTACCCACCACCGGATCACAATTCACTAATTGCATGTTAATGAGCGGCCTTGTTGGTCTGCTGTGATGATGAGCCGATAAACAATGTCAAGTGTTAAGGTGGAGACTGGAAGAAAGGTGATGGCAACAGAGGTCCCTCAGGCTCGACCATGCATAATGAATTTCCACAGAGTGCAGTGATCTGTGTGGAGGAAGGAGAGCCCTGGCTGTGTTTGACTTTCTTTTCACTGAGTTAAGTCAATGACGAAACAAACAAAATCCCTAAATAAATGATAGCGATAACCTCAGTACTTTGTGGTGGCACTGACACCTGATGTCAGAGAAATAGCATATTTAGCGGAATATGCCAAGTTCTTATGACCACTTAGCCTGTCTGGACCGCTGTCTCTTTTATTGAAGATGTTGCATATTAGGAGACTTTCTGGCTAAATAAAGTGCAAATAAGCCATTACAGAACAAGAACATTATTATTATAAATATATTATATATTAATACCTACATACACATCAACAAGTGAAATTATATTTAATATGCTTTTTCTGCATGTTTCATTTTAGATATGTTTAAGTCTACAGTTTATTTGAAAAAATTCAAATAAATACTATTTCATAAGGATGATGCATTTGATCTATAGCACATTAACCAGAGAAGTTAAGCAAATATTATAAGGTTCTCCTTGAAATAAATGTATTCAATTCAATAAGATTTACATCCATATGATGAATTTATTAAACCTTTTCTGTTAGATTAGTAAAATTGGAATAAGATAAGAGAAAGAATGAAAAACAGTAACTAAATAACCTGTAACATTTTTTTTTTTAATTCCAACG
Source organism: Seriola lalandi dorsalis (assembly GCF_002814215.2). NCBI lineage: Eukaryota > Metazoa > Chordata > Actinopteri > Carangiformes > Carangidae > Seriola > Seriola lalandi. The sequence goes on from NW_019525055.1 coordinate 1,497,225, forward strand.
TTTGATTCAAGTGAATTCTCCTTTAGCCCAAAGAGGAAACCGGGTGAGAGGAGGGATGAGACAACTCTCCCTTCAGCACACTATTTTCCTCTGTTGAACTGTGTTGAATGAAAACAGCCCTGTTATTAGAAGTTTCACTTTATAGTGATCGAAGTCTTTCTGCAGTCTCTCATATAAACCCTGAATCTGAGAGCTGAGCCACCATTACAATTAGTCTCATTTGTCTGCTGTCTCTTAGTTTCTTTCCAGTCTTTATTCTCCATCTATCTCTCTCTGTCCACCTTCTTCTCCACTATACTATTTCATATTATGGGTATTTTACATTTTGAGTGGAGAAGTGTTCTCCTAAAAGTAATTGCTTTGTGTATATTGGAGGGTTCAGACCTGTTTCAGCAGGTTTGATTGCAGGAGAGCAAAAACACAAAAGCAAAACTACAAACAGCAACAGAAAGAATAGTAATACAGTCTGCCAGAACTGCTTATACTGTAGCTACTGGGGTGCATTACCCAAAGTGTTCTATGTCTGAGTGAAACTGGATACTGATTAATTCAGAAATTAAATGAATAATGTATATTTATTTTATTAAAAACAGTCATTACATAGCTGCTTTATTTATGTGTACATTGCAACCACTTGATAAACAACATAACAATGTAGCTCTTAAGTATGTGCAAGCTTTATTGCATTAGCACTATTGTGTATTATAAAAAAAAGTAATGATCATTACTATTGCAGAATAGATCAAAGGAGACATTCATGTAGTTTTGCATCTGAAAAGCAAAACTTCAATGAGTTAAGTTTATTCATTTGGATTTCATGTATGATCCTCCCACTGCTTTTTCCATCACAAAAACATAATTTTCATTCAAGAAAATGATATGTTTTTGTCTGTCTCTGTGGACTATCGGTGAATTTCATGAACTAGAAGGTTAAGAACTATTTCCATTATGTTATGAGGAGCTTTGCAAGCCAATATCAAAGCTTCTTAATCCTTATGACAGCAGCCAGCCAGAGACAATGTAGGCTCAGTGATCAGAGTGAAAGACAACTTTGAGGTTTTGGTCAGCTTGAGCAATATCTTAAAATTCAGACTTGTTTTGCCTGAATACTGTGGCTGTACCAGAATCTGAACTTTCCAAGTTGATTCTGAGTCACCAGTTTCAGTGTAAGAAAGTACTGTTTTTCAGCAATACACCTTACTTATAATGATGAAATCTACTCTGCCCAGTTACACCACAGTCACACGCAGCCACTGAGCAGACATCCGTCCCAGACTAAACTCCTGTAAGTCAACATCCCAAGTCTTGCTGTTGACTTCCAAGATTCACCTTTTAATTCTTTTGGTGTCATCTGTGACACCAAAAGAATTAAACCTCTCGTTCAATTACAACTTAGCTTCAAGCTTATAGCCTATCAAAATAAGTCTTATTATTCGACTGACAATGAAGTTAAAATTGTGAGTGACTTGAATGATGATTTGAATCATCAGTGTTTAGGAGACAGTCCTACTGAATACCCTTTTTTACGCAGGAACCACAACAGATAGTTAAGATTTTAAAGTAAAATATATCCGGCACAACCTGTCAGATATATTACAGTCATATTTTTTAACCCAAATGGCCCATTCTATTTTAATTGCCCTCGCTGGTGTAGTTGTATCTCTCACCTTAATTGTAAATTCTGAACTTTAAAAGCTGCTTAAGCTCCCCTGTCTATCTTACAGTTAAATCATTTCACATTTTTCAAGTCACAAAGCGACCCTCTTGTCAGGTCCCATTAATTTCTAGAGCCCTCCGAAAGAAAGCAGCCATTTGTGGTTTCCATGTCATGACAGAGCTGCATCAGGACATCTGCTGTGCCACTTGGTGGGACAGCAAACTATTTAATACCTTAATCCACCCTAAGCTGTGGCTGGAAACCCCTGGTGACTGCCGCTTGCTGCACCAACAACAACCAGCTCCATTCATCAACCTAATGGGCTTTATATTTTTAACCCTTGCCATTTATCAGGCTGAGGCAGTGTGATGAGGGGAGAGAGGAGGATCAAATTCCCCAACGCCTGCTGCAGCTCAACAGGGAAACAGTTGATTCATGGTCTCTCTTCCTTTTCACATCACTCTTTTTCTCTCTTGTCTTTTCTTATCACTCCCTGCTGTTGTGTGCCTCCTCTCTCCTCTCCGTGCTCTCTCCATGCATCCTTATGTATTCTATCAAGCTATCTTCATTTCTCCCTCACTCCCTGTGGCTCTTTGCTGCACCCTATTCTTCACCACTGTTCCCTCTCCTGTACCTCCTGTACTTCTCCCATCTTCGCTCCTCCTCCCTCCCTCCTCTTCCTTCCTTCTTGTGCGCTTTCACAACCACCGCCTCCTCATCATTACTTTATTCTTAACTTCCATCTCTTCCCTTTATTACAGGACTTTGGGGACGACGGCTCCCTGTACATCACCAAGGTGACAACCATCCACATGGGGAACTACAGTTGCCATGCCTACGGCTATGAAGACCTCTATCAGACACATGTGCTGCAGGTGAATGGTCAGTAGTGGCTCATTTCTTACTTAAAATTGTAGGAGAAGTGTGAACAAAATGCTTTTGTTTGTGCTACTCTGTGGTTCCTCAGTGAGTGAGTTTTTCTTATTGCCCACCCTCGTTACAGTGAAGAAAAAGTGAGCATTCAGTCACAATCAAAACCTGGGGCCTTTTGCTTGAAGAACAGTGTCAAGTAACAAGTAATCCAACCTGTCCTTGACTGAAATGTCAGCAAACCAGGGATACCATTAAACTGAACTGTTTTGTCCATCACAGCCCATCCAGACATTTCAAAAGGGCTAAGGTGCAATTCATTGTGCCCCTTTCATAGATGGGGGGGCTTCAAGGAATTGTTTGATCGTTTTTCACCGCAAAGAAAACGCAGTGACTGTGGTGGATTCTTGGCTACTTTTATCTATCAACTTACATTTCATGTTATTGTGCTAAAGATCAGCCTCACAGAAATTTGTTATCCTATTTATTTTCCTCCTAAGCACAAATATGTACCACTTGGTTGGCTGGTTCCCAAGCATTGGTCATATGAGAACAAATAGTGAGTTAACTAATTAAGCAGTAAGTAAATAAAAGAAGTTTATTAGAAGGGAGAAATGAAAAAGCAACACACACAAAACAAAAAAAAGACAAAGTGTACAAACCGCAAAATATAATGTCATGACATCAAGATAAATAATAATAGATCAGAAAACAACAAATTTTCAAAGACAAGGAGCAACACCCAACAAAAACATAGTCATTTAAATAAGATTGAACCACAGGCCCCTCTACAGATTTTCAGCTGTTATGTATTGCCTTGACATATTTGACTGTTTGTTACCTTTAATTCAGTGAAACTAATGTGAAGGGAATCACTGGAATTGTCAAATGGGTTGCAGTGTTAATGCACTGCCTGAATGATTTAAGCAAAGTGAATAATCAAATTTCTGGTTTACAATTAGTAACAGATGCAATATTGCCTCGTGTCTTTTTGGCAAGACCTGAGGTTTAGAAGTATTAAGCATTGAAGGCAGTGCATTTTTTCTTAAATTATCTGTCTCTTTTATTACTCTGTTTTGTTATGACCATAACTAATGATTATTTTCTTTATCGGTTAATTTGCACAATATATTCTAAAATAAATGATTTTTTTATGTGTTAAATGTCAATGTCTATAAAAAGTGAAAAATCACAATTATATGTTCCCACAGCCAAGGTAAGGGCTGTAAATCCTTTTGCGAAAACTTGGCATGTTTGCTTGAAAAATGACTGAAACGATCAATCAATTATCAAAATAGCTACTGATTAATTTTCTGTCATTCACCTAATAAATAAATCATTTCAGTATTTCCTTTATTATAATACAGTTGCTGCATATTATGTAGATCTTCTTTTAAAATGAAGCTATGGTTTAGTGTTTAAGAAGTGGCTTCTCAAACGATTCACAGATCACATCTGTCAGAGCATTGCATCAAAGTGACTCTCTTGCCATGGAAGATGATATCATTACTTACGTAAGCCTAAAAACTAATTGTGTGTGCATGCAGCATATTCACTTGAATTTATGCAGTGGATAGAAGCAGCTTGAGCTAAAATACTGAACTTTTCAAAGCGCTGTCTTGCACATACTCTATTAATCATATGCATAAGGGGCCTCGTCTCTCCTACCTGCAGTTTTTATTACTAGGCATCTCTCCAAAGAAAATCTATGGAGGAAGAAATTTAAAAGCCCTCCTCCCACCTGTAACAACAAATCAAAGATACTGCCCTCTCTAATTTCTGCACTTTTGTCTCAGGGTGACAGACCGGCAAAGCAGGGGCAAAAATATTAATAATAAGGAGAGTAAATAGGTGTGATTGTTTTGTTTTTTTTCTGAGATGCTAATTGCAAAGAAATGCAGCTTTATTTTACCTTGAACTGAAGAGGGAGAGCAAGTGATGGGAAGGGAGTCATGGAGACAGACTAGGGTCCTATAGGATGAGTTATCAGGATAGTGCAATTACCAAATGTTTGTGTTGGGGATTCAAGGTATTTCAAGTGAGATAGCACAAGGTGAGATAAGGTGGAATGGAGGGGAGCCAAGTGCCACATTAAACTAAGTGGGCGGTTTGCATCCTGTTGTGCTATTAAAGCAATAACATCCATGCTTACTTCTGTACTGCAATGAAAAGGATGACAGCACTGCAGCTTTAGTATTGGTGAAAAATAGCCATAGCTGCAGTTTAGTGTTTCATCTATGGTATTATAATACCTTAGAATATGATATCAATGTGTTCAAGAATATTTCTGCAAGTCCATACAGTACACATTAATTAAAATGGAAGAAAGGAAGAGAATCCGTAGCAAAATACTGTTTCAGTAGCAAAACAGAAGAGGTGATATAACAGAACATACATAAAGAGAGACAGATTACATTTCAGGGACCTTGAGACAAGCCAAAAGTACAACACAGAAGTGAGGAGAAGTGTGTGTGTGTGTGTGTGTGTGTGTGTGTGTGTGTGTAGGATGAGGAAGTAGGTATTTTATTTGTGTGTTTATGTGTGTGTGGTATATGTAGATATACAGTATCTGTAAACCAGGGGGAAAAAATAATAAAGAAAGAAAAAGATCAAACAAGCAACAAATGCAAAATTAATATTGCATTAGGGTTAAGGGGCAGGGTTGTAAGTTGAATGGAAGAGATGATTGAGCTCGTGGAAGGAAGGACCATCAGGATTTGGCCATAGCCTCAAGGTTGAGAGCGTGATCCCGCATCCTAACCAGAAAATGACAGCTTACCTGTTCATGTAAACTATTACCTCATATTTCATTTTCCCCCTCGATTCCTCCACATTCATTTGTGGTCCTCTCCCCAGAGGAGGTGGTAAGTGGCAGATACGCCCAGCATCTATTTCATGCAGGACTCGAGCTGTAAGAAAGCAGCCCCATAGCTCCTGGATTCTTGTTATGTGTGAATATATTCCATGCTGGGGGGAGACAAATTCCTCTCTGTGCACTGTGCGTGTGGGTGTTTGTGCTATATTCCTGCAGGAATTACGGTCTACCATGAAACATTGTGTAATTATGTTTTCACTCGCCCCTCTCCTCCCTCCCTATTTGTGTCTTGGTTTTGTTTGTGTTTGTGCGTCCAGTCCCTCCAGTGATCCTGGTCTATCCGGAGACGCAGGCCCAGGAGCCAGGTGTATCTGCCAGCCTTCACTGCCATGCCGATGGCATCCCAAATCCCAAACTCCTCTGGCTGAAGAACGGCATGGACCTGCAGCCCAGATCCTCCAAACAGCTTTCTCTCATAGGTGAGGAGTTTTTGATTATTTTGGGGAGTGCTGTGTTTTAGCAGATACTTTATGTCACATCTTGCTGGTGCAGTGTTTTTGAATTGCAAAGTACATACTGCGGTAGGCCAATACTGCAGAAATCTTTACAAACCAAAGCAATGCATATGGACAATGAGAACAAAGCTAGAGATTCAAGGTGGTGTTCTCTTAAACTAACTTCTTTTTTATTGAAAAGTCAGTGGTGCCACTCACCAGTGATATTCTGTTGTGATTTCCATTTAGTTTCATTCCATACATTGTTACATACGTTCATCATAGTTGATGAAACCAAGATTGCATCCCCCTCTTCAGCTGTCTTCACATTGCTCCTCAGACAAAATAAACATACTTCTTTTTTCAAAAGTGAATGGAAAGGAAGATCAAAAGCGTGAAAATAAAATGATATATACTGCATGTCAGGAAATGGCAGCTACTTATCCAGCCTATAAGAGTGTTTTAAAAGACACACTCTCAGTATCAGAGAGAAGAAGGCATGACTTTTCTTTTTATGGCCTAGTTCTCATTAAGGGAGAGTTTATTGGCTGTGTGTGGGTCATTACCTGTGGTAATAGCCTCTTATCAACCCTGAGACACTCAAACAAGGGAGGTTCTGCAAGGTTCACCAACACATAAACACTGTGGTGGCTACGGTTTCAGATTTGCTAACTAAAGTGGGAAATGACAGCGGGTGGGCATCCTACTTGCAGTGATAATTTGTGCTTTTTTTCATTAAAGACTTTAAGGAAAGAGAAAAGAATAGAGTGGAAAAGTGGATTAAGTAGTGTAGATTATCATTTTAATGTAGCCATGGTTCAACAAAAGATCAAAGCACAGAGGAGGTTAGATTAGCTATTTCATTTCCACATGTCATATGTCAGGAGTCTAATATAACATTGTCAAAGTTTTGCCTTAATCCTGATTTTTAGCTGAATTCTGTAAAATTGTAACTACATACTGACAGTTGATAGGAGGAGCATTGTTTAAAGAAAAACTGTTAAGAGAGAACCTGCTTTGTTTTGCTGAGTGAATGAAACCATGTTCAGGAACTGTCCAGAGTGCTGAAACCTGGGGGGCCTTTTAAAAAATACTCACCTTGACTCCTCTCTCGTGCTCTGATCTTCCCCTCCACCGGCAACTTCCACTTGTGGCTGAGAACTAGGCCTACTTTCAGTCCTGACACATTAACCGTATCTCATCAGTAACATGAATTAATGTTTTTTTCCCATATTAGAAGAGCTAATGATGTCTGCACTCTGCACTGTTTCACCTGTCCTCACGATTCTCCTCCTCGCAAACTCTCTTTTTAAAATAATCTGTGATTTGAGACATTTCTGCAAAAAAAAAAAAAATTTATACAGGGAAGTTACATTAATTTAGGGAAACTTTTCAAGAAGCTGGGTGTGCTTGGATGTAAAATGTGAATATGAAAAAAGGTAACTTATAGGTTTTACTTGACATTAGATTATTCACAGCACTTTGAGGACATAACATGAACAAAAGTATGGGACAAATTGTGTCCTGTATTGATTCAACTCTACCGAGTACTGAGAAAACAAGTACTAGAATCATTTTATTTTCAAATACGGGACGATCATACGGGACAGGTAGAGGACAGAGCCGCAAAATCAGGGTGCCGCCTCCTTCCGCAGGCAGAAAATCCAGTGCATTTGTATTCTTCTTCTTTGGCAATTTCGGTTGGCTCTACCTGATGTACGAATTACTACATTGCCGTAGTGGCGTACAGCCGCAATTGCAGTTACAAATGTCAAATCAATAGAGTACCGAGAAAACAAGTACTAGAATTTTGACGGGAGGCAGAGGCAGTATGAAATGTTATGGTGGCGGCAGCCTCCCAATTCTCTGTTTAGGAAAAACCCTGCAAGGGGAATTTATGGTTGTAAACTGCATATGTGGCTGTTGGGTGAGCTAAATGTTTTGACCTTTTCTTATTTAGTAGTACGTATGATCATCATACAAATTTCCTTAAGGCATTACCTTCACACGCAAACATACACCCTCTCTGCATAGTCTCCTACATAGCACAGGGCAAAGTAACCTACTCACATCATGTCTGATGTTGGTATATTATGCTGCTGACAGGAATCGTCAGTGTACACATTCAGGAATACAGACTGTAATGGGAAATCTTGCATCATTTTTAGTAGCTCTGATGGACCTGTTCCTCAGGTCTTATGAAAGATCTAAAGTGTATCAGTTCATCAGAGACGTTTGTCCAAATGAGAGAGGCAACCAAGTATATACTCTGTTAATCAAATCACAAGATGATCCTTTTCTTTTTTAACTTAACTCTTCGCTGACCCATCAAGCGGGTGCCTTTACATGTTGAAGTGGTGGTTGACGTGTGACTCAGTGTTACTTCATTTCCACTTAGCAAGGAATTTTATTGGCTACTTTACAAAACACCCATACAAGCATAAGTATTTTCTAGCCTAAAACTGTTAACATAATACTGACATATTAAAGAGTAACATCAGCATTCATTTGGAGTCGTGTTTCTGGCCTCCTGATGAATGTACATCCAATATTCATGCTCTTTTTAGTTTTGTTTTGCTCTCCACTAACTCCTGAGAGAAATATCTGGCTCTTTAACTGCTAAATGCTCCACATTCACTAGCTAGTTGCTACATTTGTCTGTCTGCTCATGGTTTCGTGCTGAACAGGTAAAGTATAGTGGGTTTTTAGAGCTCTTTCACTGCCTGCTGCAGCCAAAAACACAATGATAGTGGTGAGAGAGATCCAATACATAAAATTTGTAGGCCAGAAAACTAAACTAAAAAGATGCTATAAACCTCCATAGAGCTAAAGGGAACTGCAGAGTCAGGTTTTAATTATCTATGGGCTTGTCACTACAACCCTTTCCACACAAAAGTATTCATGTGGTCCATTGTTACTATTGAAATAGTGATTATAGCCGTATTAAGGCCAGGGCTCCTATTGACTCCTGAGCACATGCTCTATTTGCTGTTATAGTAACTGTAATACACCCATGTAAAAAGAAGAATAAAAGTCACAATCTAAGACAAAACTACTCCAACCCCTGTCATTATGCACTGCTACAAGCCTGCAAATAAGGATATAAAGACTAATTTAATGAGTGGTTGATTCAGTGGTTTTCAATAAGAATTGATCTGAACATAATTATGAATCAGAAGTAATTAAAGTGGTGTCTCATTCTATGAAGGCCTGCTTCAAGGCAGTTTTCACTTCAAAGCATTACACACTTTTCCCCTGATAAAAGAGAATTATTATCAGAATCCAAAAGACATTTCACTAATGTGAAAAGCTTTGCGTCAACTTCTGTAATGTCTTGTTATTTTACAACCCAGTAGGCATAAATTATAAGGTAGAGATCATTTTCAGTGTAAAAATGAGCGTGTGATTTATTGCTGTTTGGTAAATTTGTGGTTCTGCAGGAAAACAAGCTCTTACAGTATGCTAGCTTTAAGTTGTAACAGGTAGTGAGCAGATGTGAGGCGAAAAGAAGAAATCTAACGGGAGGGGGAAACTGAAGGGTGAGTGTGAATGTCCAATGTTACGGAAGTGTATAGATGCTATAGCTCTTTTGAGATATGTAAAGAAAGGGGAAAAAAACTGAAGCTGCTTTTAATGTTCTTATACAACAATGACTGTAAGAGGTGCATTGTAACACACATCATTCACTCCCATCACACTGTAAAGTGTGTGGTGTTGTGATGTATGTAGTGCTTCATACAGGATCAAAGTGCAGCTTTACATCACAGAGCAAGGGAAGAGGTTTGCATATTGACAGTAGGGACATGTTCCTTCCAATATTTTCAGAAGACAGAACTATCCTTATCAATATTTGAGTGAACTCTTTCACACTATGTTTGAAGTGAAGTCACATTAGATCATTCCAATGTGCCCTCCGAGAGGCTATGTCTCCAAGACAATCGATTTCACAGTGGTACCTAACGTCACCAGAAAATGTCAACTGATATTGTTTAACTATGTTAGCCAGCGTTAACTAGCAGGCTAACCCTGGCTTCTGTCTGTCTCTGTAGGCTACCAGTCAGGTTGCTAGCAGGAGTAAACATAAACATAACACATACCTTACTATACTTTGACGTTTTTATTCCTTACTATTCTATGACATTTTTATGCCTTACTATACTCAAATTTTGTATGCCTTACTATACTATGACGTTGTTATGCTTTACTATACAATGGCGTTTTTATGCCTCACTCTATTATGACGTTTTTCTGACTCTTTATACCCTACTATACTATAACTTTTTATGCCTTACTATACTATGACATTTTAATCAAGAGAGACTAAAAAGAGGAACAAGAGAATATGAGAATTTAATAAATGACGTTTTACACCTTATTATATAATGTGACGTTTTTTATGACCTTTTATGCCTTACTATACTGTGACGTTTTATGGCTTTTTATGCCTAACTATTCTATGATGTTTTTATGCCTTACGATACTATGTCGTTTTTATGACTTTTTGTACTTAATTATAATATGGCATTTTTCTGACGTTTTAAGCCTTATTATATTATGACATTTTTAATACCTTTTATGCCTTACTTTACTAAGATGTTTTATGGCTTTTGGCTATGGCTTTTTATGCCATACTAAAATATGACGTTGTTATGCTTTACTATAATATGACTATTTCATGCCTTACTATACTATGACATTTCAATCAGGAGAGACTAATAAGAGGAAGAGAGTTTGAGAATTTAAGTAAAGTGAAATTTATTGTGACCAGAAGGAATAGACTTTGGCACTTAGACCCCATAAGGAAGTGGATCACAGTGGATACAATTCATCAGTTTAAGGTCCTTTCATCAAGAGGAATCTTCCCTCTGAGTCTAGACACTGGTGGTGGTGATGAGGAATTGAGCTTGAGGGGGGTAATGTCTGCACGAGGGAAACTTCTGATTGGATTGTTTGTTTGGAGATGGTCTGGCGTCCATGGTTGAGGTGGAGAAGGGGTGGAGGTGGGTTGCAGATTCTTTGTCGTTCTGAAATGACAGCTGAATGACAGCAGAGAGAGAGAACAATTTTAAAGTTTGACAGCTTACAGGTGATTGGCTGAAGGCCACCGTGTAACGTTTTGATTGGGTGAAGACGTGAATGAGCGGGTGGAACCTATACATAGCAGGAAGCGGGGCTTGTGACATAGGGGATATAAGGGAAGAGATATTCTTCCTGATTGAACACTTTTAGTTTCATTTTAATTTCTTGATATAATATGACTTGTGTTTCCTTAATATACTGTGACTGTTTTATGCCTTACTACCATGACATTTTTTTCCATACTATACTTTTGTTTTTATCAATATTTTTGCCTTACTATACTAAGTCATTTCTATTGCTTTTTATGCCTAACTATACTATGACTGTTTATGCCTTCCTATACTATGACCTTTTTATGATTTTTTATGCCTTACTATACTGTGACTTTTTATGCCTTACTATACTATGATGTTTTTATGACTTTTTATGCCTTACTATACTATGA
>NW_019525055.1:1510721-1514642 GCF_002814215.2 Seriola lalandi dorsalis
TATGCCTTATCATATTTGACTTTTTTATGACTTTTTATTCCTTACCTTTCTATGACTTTTTTATGACTTTTTATGCTTCACTATACTATGACTTTTTATGCCTTACAATACTATGACTTTTTATGCCTTAGTATACTATGACTTTTTTAGGAATTTTTATGGCTTACTATACTATGACTTTTTTATGACCTTTTATTCCTTACTAATGAATTTTTATGCCTTACTATAATATGACATTCTTATGACTATTTATTCCTTACAATACAATGACTTTTTTAGGACTTTTTATGCATTACTATACTCTGACTTTTTATGCCTTAGTATACTATGACTTTTTTATGAATTTTTATGCCTTACTATAATATGACATTCTTATGACTATTTATTCCTTACAATACTATGACTTTTTATGCCTTACAAAACTATGACTTTTTTAGGACTTTTTATGCCTTACTATACTATGACTTTTTTAGGACTTTTTATGCCTTAGTAAACTATATGGTTTTTATGACTTTTTATGCCTCGGTATATTTTGCAGTATTTTTTTTACTTTTTATGCCTTAGTATATTATGACATTCTTCAGATTTTTTATTCCTTAACACTATGAGTTTTTATGCCTTATCATATTTGACTTTTTTATGACTTTATATTCCTTACCTTTCTATGGCTTTTTTATGACTTTTTATGCCTTAGTATACTATGACTTTTTAGGACTTTTTATGGCTTACTATACTATGAGTTTTTTATGACATTTTATGACTTACTATTATACTATGACTTTTTTAGGACTTTTTATGCCCTACAATACTATGACTTTTTTAGGACTTTTCATGCCTTACTATACTATGACTTTATGGCTTTTTATGCCTTACTATACTATGACATTTTATGCCTTATTATATTTGACTTTTTTATGACTTTTAATGCCTAACTATACTATGACTTTTTTATGACTTTTCATGCTTTACTATACTATGACGTTTTGATGACTTCTTATGCCTTATTATATTTGACTTTTTAGGACTTTTTATGCCTTAGTATACTATATGGTTTTTATGACTTTTTATGCCTTACTATACTCACTTTTTTATGATTTTTATGCCTTATTATATTTGACTTTTTATGACTTTTATGCCTTACAAAACTAACTTTTTATGCCTTAGTTTTCATAAAAACTTTATGACTTTTTATGCCTTACTATACTATGGCTTTTTTATGACTTTTTATGCCTTACTATACTATGACTTTATTTATGACTTTTTATGCCTTACTATACTATGAAGTTTTTAGCACTTTTTATGCCTTACTATACTATGACTTTTTATGCCTTAGTATACTATGACTTTTTTATGACTTTTTATGCCTTACTATACTATGACTTTTTGATGACTTTTTATGCCTAACTACACCATGCATTTTTAATTACTTTTTATGCCTTGGTATATTTTGCAGTTTTTTTTTACTTTTTATGCCTTAGTATAGTATAACATTCTTATGACTTTTTATTCCTTACAATACTATGACTTTTTATTCCTTACTGTACCATGACTTTTTATGCCTTATCATATTTGACTTTTTTATGACTTTTTATGCTTCACTATAATATGACTTTTTTATGCCTTACAATACTATGACTTTTTATGCCTTAGTATACTATGACTTTTTTAGGACTTTTTATGCCTTAGGATACTATGACTTTTTTAGGACTTTTTATGGCTTACTATACTATGACTTCTTTATGACGTTTTATGCCTTACTATACTATGACTTTTTTATGAATTTTTATGCCTTACTATAATATGACATTCTTATGACTATTTATTCCTTACAATACTATGACTTTTTAGGCCTTACTATACTATGACATTCTTATGACTTTTATGCCTTTTAATACTATGACTTTTTATGCCTTACAATACTATGACTTTGTATGCCTTATCATATTTGACTTTTTTATGACTTTTTATTCCTTACCTTTCTATGACTTTTTTATGACTTTTTAGGCCTTAGTATACTATGACTTTTTAGGCCTTACTATACTATGACTTTTTTATGAATTTTTATGCCTCACTATACTATGACTTTTTTATGATTCTTTTATGCTTTACTATACTATGACTTTTATGCCTTATCATACTATGACTTTTCATGCCTCAGTTTACTATGTGGTTTTTATTACGTTTTATGCCTTACTATACTATGGCTTTTTTATGGCTTACTATAGTATGACGTCTTTATGACTTTTATGCCTTACTATACTATGACTTTATGACTTTTTATGCCTAACTATATTATGACTTTTTTATGACTTTTCCTGCTTTACTATACTATGACTTTTTTATGATATTTTATGCCTTACCATACTGTGACTTTTTATGCCTCTCTATACTATGACGTTTTTTGCATTACTACACTATTAAATTTCTGTGCCTTATTATACTATGACATTCTTATAACTTTTATGCCTTACTGTACTATGACTTTTTATGCCTTATTATATTTGACTTTTACTATACTATGTCATTTTTGTGACTTTTTCTGCATTACTACACTGTGGTTTTTATGACTTTTTATGCCGTACTATACTAGTACTATGACTCTATAATGCTTTACTATACAATGACATTTTAATCAGGAGAGACTAATAAGAGGAACAAGAGAGTATGAGAATTTAAGTAAAGTGAAATTTATTGTGAACAGAAGGAATAGACTTTGTCACTTAGACCCCCATCAGGAAGTGGATCACAATGGAAACAATTCATCGGTTTAACATCCTTCCATTAAGAGGAATCTTCCGTCTGAGTCTAGACACTGGTGGTGGTGATGAGGAATGGAGCTCGAGGGTCGGAATGTCTTCACAAGGGAAACTTCTGATTAGATTGTTTGATTGGAGATGGTCTGGCGTCCAATGTTGACGTGGAGCGGTGGAGGTGGGTTGCAGATTCTCCATGGTGCTGAAATGAAAGCAGAGAGAGAGAACAATTTTAAAGTTTGAAAGCTTACAGGTGATTGGCTGAAGGCCACCATGTAAGGTTTTGATTGGGTGAAGACATGAATGAGTGGGTGGAGCCTATATATAGCGTGAAGCAGGGCTTGTAATAGGGGGTTATAAATGAGGAAATATTTTTCCTGATTGAACTTTCGCTAAGCTTCTTTTTAATTTCTTGCTATACTATGATTTTTTTTTTATCACCATCCGCCTTACCATACTATGTCGTTTTATCACTATTTATGCCTCACTATACTGTCATTTTTGTGACTTTTTATGCCTCACTATACTATGTCAATTTTGATACTTTTTATGCCTTACTATACTATGACTTTTTTATGACTATTCATGCCTAACTATACTATGTCATTTTTGTGATTTTTTCTGCATTACTACACTATGACATTTCTGTGCCTTACTATACTATGACTATTTTATGATTTTTTTTTATGCCTTACTAAACTATGTCAATTTTGATATTTTCTGCATTTCTACACTATGACTTTTTGTGCCTTGGTATATTTTGCAGTATTTTTTTTTACTTTTTATGCCTTAGTATATTATGAAATTCTTATGACTTTTTATTCCTTACTGTACTCTGACTTTTTATGCCTTATCATATTTTACTTTTTTATGACTTTTTATGCTTCACTATAAAATTACTTTTTTATGACTTTTTATGCCTTACAATACTATGACTTTTTATGCCTTAGTATACTATGACTTTTTTAGGAATTTTTATGGCTTACTATACTATGACTATTTTATGACTTTTTATGCCTTACAATACTATGACTTTTATGCCTTATCATACTATGGCTTTTTTATGACTTTTTATGGCTTACTATACTATGACTTTTTGATGACTTTTTATGCCTTATCATATATGACTTTTTATGCTTCACTATAAAATGACTTTTTTATGCCTTAC
>NW_019525056.1:0-881 GCF_002814215.2 Seriola lalandi dorsalis
ATGCCAAAAAACGTCATAGTATAGTAAGGCATAAAACGTCATGGTATAGTAAGGCTTAAAAATGCCAAAAAATGTGATTGTATAGTAAGGCCTAAAAAGTTAGAATATAGTAAGGCATAAAAATGGAAAAAAATCTCATAGTATAGTAGGGTACAAAACGTCATAGTATAGTAAGGCATAGAAATGTCATAGTAATGGTACAAAACGTCATAGTATAGTAAGGCATAAAAATGCAAAAAAAACGTCAGTATAATAAGGCTTAAAAAATGCCAAAAAATGTCATAGTGTAGTAAGGCATAAAACGTCATGGTATAGTAAGGCTTAAAAAAATGCAAAAAAAACGTCATAATATAGTAAGGGATAAAATGTCATAGTATAGTAAGGCATAAAAAGTTGAAATATAGTAAGTCATAAAAATGCAAAAAAATCTCATAGTATAGTAGGGTACAAAACGTTATAGTATAGCAAGGCATAAAAATGCCAAAAAACGTTATAGTATAGTAAGGCATAAAAATGCAAAAAAAAGTCATAGTATAGTAAGGCATAAAAATCCGAAAAAATGTGATAGTATAGTAAGGCATAAAAATGCCAAAAAACGTCATAGCTATAGTAAGGCATAAAAATGCAAAAAAAAAAAACCTCATAATATAGTAAGGGATAAAATGTCATAGTATAGTAAGGCATAAAAAGTTGAAATATAGTAAGTCATAAAAATGCAAAAAAAGCTCATAGTATAATAAGGCATGAAAGTGCCAAAAAACGTCATACTAAAGTAAGGCAAAAAACATCATAGTATAGTAAGGCTTAAAAATGCAAAAAAAAGGTCATACTATAGTGAGGCATAAAAATGCAAAAAAACGTCATAGTATAGTAAGGCATTA
>NW_019525057.1:0-89135 GCF_002814215.2 Seriola lalandi dorsalis
AAAACGTCATAGTATAGTAAGGCAAAAAAAAAGTCATAGTATAGCAAGGCATAAAATGTTATAAAAAAACCATAGTATAGTAAGGCATAAAAAGTCGTAAAAATGTCATAGTATAGTAAGGCATAAAATGTGAAAAAAATATCATAGTATAGTATGGCCTTAAATGTCATTAAAATGTCATAATATAATAAAGCAAATAATGTCATAAGAACGTAATAGTATAGTAAGGCATAAAATGTGAAAGAAATGTCATCTTATAGTATGGCATAAAATGTCATAAAAACGTCATAGTATAATAGGGCAAAGAATGTCAGAAAAACAACATAGTATAGTAAGGCAAAAAAATGTGAAAAAAATGTCATAGTATAGTAAGACATAAAATATCATAAAAAAATCATAGTATAGTAAGGCATAAATAGTCGCAAAAACGTTATAGTATAATAAGGCAAAAAGTGTCAGAAAAACATCATAGTATAGTAAAGCATTAAATGTGAAAAAAAAGTCATAGTATAGTAAGGCATATGTCATAAAAAAATCATAGTATAGTAAGGCATAAAAAGTCGTAAAAATTTCATTGTATAACATAAAATGTCAGAAAAACGTCATAGTATAGTTATGCATAAAAAAGTCATAGTATAGTAAGGCATAAAATGTAAAAAAAAATCATAGTATAGTAAGGCATAATATGTCAGAAAAACGTCATAGTATAGTTATGCATAAAAACGTCATAGTATAGTAAAGCAAAAATTGTCATAAAAACATCACAGTATAGTAAGGCGTAAAATGTGAAAAAAAATATCATAGTATAGTATGGCATAAAAAGTCATAAAAACGTCATAGTATAGTAAGGCAAAAATTTTTTTAAAAAACGTCATTGTATAGTTAGGCCTAAAATGTCATTAAAATGTCATAATATAATAAGGCATAAAATGTCATAAAAACGTCATAGTATAGTAAGGCATAAAAAGTCGTAAAAATGTCATAGTATAGTATGGCATAAAATGTCAGAAAAATGTCATTATATAATAAGGCAAAAAATGTCATAAAAACGTCATAATATAGTTAGGCATAAAAAAGTCATATTATAGTAAGGCATAAAATGTAATTAAAAAAATCATAGTATAGTAAGGAATAAAAAGTTGTAAAAATGTCATAGTATAGTAAGGCAAAAAGTGTCAGAAAAACGTCATAGTATAGTAAGGCATAAAATATGAAAAAAATGTCATAGTATAGTATGGCATAAAATGTCATAAAAACGTCATAGTATAGTTAGGCATAAAAAAGTCATAGTATAGTAAGTCATAAAATGTCAGAAAAAAATCATAGTATAGTAAGGCATAAAAAGTCGCAAAAATGTCATAGTATAGTAAGGCAAAAAGTGTCTGAAAAACGTCATAGTATAGTAAGGCAAAATTTTTTATAAAAACGTCATAGTATAGTAAGGCAAAAAATGTTATAAAAATGTCATAGTATAGTTAGGCCTAAAATGTCATAAAAACGTCATAGTATAGTTAGGCCTATAATGTCATTAAAATGTCATAATATAATAAGGCAAATAATGTCATCAAAATGTCATAGTATAGTAACGCATTAAAACATCATAGTAGAGTAAGGCAAAAAAATTTCAAAACAATGTCATAGTATAGTCAGGAATTAAAAGCCATGAGATAAGATAAGATACTCCTTTATTAGTGCCACAATGGGTAAATTTACAGTGTCACAGTAGCAAAATGGACATTGCAAAGAAAGAAAACGATCTGTAAAATGACAACAATCAAATACTTAAAAAAGATAAATGATACAATAAAATATAATTGTACACTTAAATATTTAAATTTACAATATAAAAAATACAAAAAGTAGCAGCAGATGAGTTGCACAGATGGTGAGTAGAATTCTTGCACATGTTGGATTGTCAGTCTTTGGTGTGTGAGGTCACTGAGTGCAGTGTTTGTACAGTCTGACAGCATAGGGAAGGAAAAACCTGTGGTATTTTTCCTTCATCAACTGCGGGTGCAGCAGCCTGTCACTGAAGGAGCTGCTCAGAGTTGTGAGTGTCCTGCATGGGGTGGGAGATGTTGTCCAACAGGGATTACAGCTTAGCCGTCATCCTATTGTCACCCATTACCTCCACTGGGTCAAGGGGGCATCCCAGAAGATAGCTGGCCTTCTTGATCACTCTGTTTAGCCCTCCCCTGTCAGCAGTGGAGATGCTGCTTTCCTAGCAGACCACAACATAGAAGATTGCTGATGTCACCACAGAGTCATACAAGGTCCTCAGGAGTGCACACTGCACTCCAAAAGACCTGAGTCTCCGTATGTCACAGTATAATAAGGCATTAAAAAGTAATTGTATAAGACGGTATAAAGTGTCATGAAAATGTAATAGTATACTAAGGCACAAGGTGTCATAAAAAACATCATCATATAATTAGGCATAAAATGTCTATGTATAATAAGGCATAAAATGTCATCATACAATAAGGCATTAAAATGTCATAGTATAGTAAGGCATAAAATACCAGAAAAAAACCACAGTATAGTAAGGCATAAAGACATCATAGTATAGTAAGGCATAAAATCTTATAAAAAATATCATAGTATAGCAAGGCAAAAAATGGTAGAGAATCATCATATTATAGTGAGGAATGAAAACATTATATTATAGTAAAACATAAAGACATCATAGTATAGTAAGGCATAAAATCTTATAAAAAATATCATAGTATAGCAAGGCAAAAAATGGCAGAGAATCATCATATTATAGTGAGGAATGAAAACATTATATTATAGTAAAACATAAAAACATCATAGTATATTAAGGCATAAAAATGTTATAGTATAGTAGGGCATGAAATGTCATAAAAACATCATAGTGTAGTAAAGCACAAAATGTCATACAAACGTCATGGTATAGTAAGGAATCAAATGTCATGAGATAAGATATTCCTTTATTAGTGCCACAATGGGAAAATGTATAGTGTCACAGCAGCAAAGTCGACATTACAAAGAAAGAAAACAAAATGCAAAATGACAAAAACAAAATACTTAAATAAGATAAATATTATAATCAAATATAATATGTACAATTAAATATTTAAATTTACAAGATACAGAATACAAAAAGTAGCAGCAGATGAGTTGTATTCCACAGATGGTGAAAAAAATTATTGCACATGTTGGAATGTCAGTCTTTGGTGTGTGAGGTCACTGAGTGCAGTGTTTGTACAGTCTGACAGCAGAGGGAAGGAAAAACCTGTGGTATTTTTCCTTCATCAACTGCGGGTGCAGCAGCCTGTCACTGAAGGAGCTGCTCAGTGTTGTGAGTGCCCTGCATGGGGTGGGAGATGTTGTCCAACAGGGATGACAGCTTAGCCATCATCCTCTTGTCACCCATTACTTCCACTGGGTCAAGGAGGCATCCCAGAAGATAGCTGGCCTTCTTGAGCACTCTGTTTAGCCCTCCCCTGTCAGCAGTGGAGATGCTGCTGCCCCAGCAACCACAACATAGGAGATGGCTGATGTCACCGCAGAGTCATACAAGGTCCACAGGAGTGCACCATGCACTCCAAAAGACCTGAGTCTTCGAACGTCAGTATAGTTAGGCATAAAAAAGTCAAAGTTTAGGAAAGCATAAAGTGTCATGAAAATGCAAGAGAATAGTAATGATTACATTTCATAAAAACATCATCGTATAATAAGGCATAAAATGAATAAAATGTCATCATATAGTAAGCCATCAAATATCATAGTATAGTATGGCATAAAACATCCTAAAAAGTCATAGTATAGTAAGGCATAAAAAATCGTAAAAATATCATAGTATAGTAAGGCATAAAATGTCATAAAAAATCATAGTATAGTTAGGCATAAAAAAAGTCATATTATAGTAAAACATAAAATGTCATAAAAAAATCATAGTATTGTAAGGCACAAAATTCATTTTTGCCATGAAAAGTCGTAAAAATGTCATAGTATAGTAAGGCAGAAAGTGTCAGAAAAACGTCATAGTATAGTAAGGCATAAAATGTCATTAAAACGTCATAGTATAGTAAGGCATAAAAAGTCGTAAAAATGTCATAGTATAGTATGGTATAAAATGTCATAAAAACATCATAGTATAGTAAGGCAAAGAATTTTATAAAAACGTCATAGTATAGTTAGGCCTAAAATGTCATTAAAATGTCATAATATAATAAGGCAAATAATGTCATAAAAATGTCATAATATAATAAGGCAAAGAATGTCAGAAAAACAACATAGTATAGTATGGCATAAAAAAGTCAGGTATAGTAAGGCAAAAAATGTCAGAAAAACGTCATAGTATAGTTAGGCATAAAAAAAGTCATATTATAGTAAGGCATAAAATGTCATAAAAAAATAATAGTATAGTAAGGAATAAAAAGTCGTAAAAATGTCATAGTAGAGTAAGGCATAAAAAGTGTCAGACAAACGTCATAGTATAGTATGGCATAAAAAAGTCAGGTATAGTAAGGCAAAACATGTAATAAAAACGTCAGAGTCTTGTGAGTCATAAAAAAACATCGACATAATATAGTAAGGCATAAAAATGTCATAAAAAAAGTCAGTATAGTAAGGCATAAAAATGTCATAAAAAAGTCAGTATAGTAAGAAATAAAATGTCATAAAAACGTCAAAGTATAGTAAGGCATAAAATGTCATAGAAACCCCATAGTATAATAAGACATAGAATGTCAAAAAAAACATCACAGGCATAAAAACGTCAAAGTATAGTAAGGCAAAAAATGTCATAAAAACATCATGGTGTAATAAGGCAAAACATGTCATAAAAACGTCATAGTATAATAAGGCATAATATGTCAGAAAAACGTCATTGTTTAGTAAGGCAAAACATCTAATAAAAACGTCACAGTATAGTGAGTCATAAAAACTTCATACCATAATAGGGCAAAACCTGTCACAAAAACTTCATAGTATAGTAAGGCAAAATATATCACAAAAAGGTCACAGTATAGTGAGTCATAAAAACTTCATCGTACAATAAGCCAGAAAATGTCATAAAGACGTCGTAGTATAGTGAGGTATAAAATCTCATAAAACCCCCATAGTATAATAAGGCATAGAATGTCAAAAAATATCACAGAAACGTCACATTTTAATGAGTCATAAAAACTTCATAGTACAATAAGCCAAAAAATGTCCTAAAAAACTTCATCGTACTATAATGCCAAAAAGGTCATAGAAACGTCATAGTATAGTAATGCATAAAACCGTCATAGTATAGTGAGGCATAAAATGTCACAAAAACGTCATAGTATAGTGAGGCATAAAATGTCATAAAAATGTCATAGTATAGTAAGGCATAAAACCATCATATTATAGCAAGGCAAAAAATTTAATAAAACCATCATATTATAGTAAGGCAAAAAATTTAATAAAAAAACGTCAAAATCTTTTTGTGTTGTCAGCAAAATGCACTTGAAATACGAAAGATAAAAGTGGTCGCTATGCAAAACAAATAGTTTGTGTCACAAAATTTTACTTAAGTATAAAATAAATATACTTCAGTAAATGTACATATTTGCCAATTAATGATAATATGGTGGTTCGATTTTGAATTACATGAACGTACATTTTAACCAAAGTGGGGACGATGTGGCATGATATCAGAGCTTAAATGTAAAGGTCACTGTAGCATAGTTTTAGAAAATAGAAATATTTAATTATAATTTAATATATTTTCCCTAATTTCATTTCTTAACTCCTGGAAATGAAGAGTGATATCGGGTTATTAAGAGTTATTAAAGGGGCATTCCACCAATTTAGTACAACTCAGCATGTGAAAACAGTTGTACAATGTCTCCTGTGGCTCTGGAGGAAAGCATGTGTGCAAACTGGAGGAGTAGTAGTTGTAATGTGTGTCCCTGCTACTCATAAAGTGTGACAATAATCAGTTATCCCATTAAAAATCTCATATTTTACACCTTTCAGGAGTATTATTTGAAGTTTTGATGATATGAGATATATTTGTGGTTTAAAATACCAATCTAGCAACAATAGGTCGTTGGCTGATTGTTTCCTGAGTGGTCAAATAAAAACATAGCAGATTTCAGGTAAACACTCAGAGAAACCAAACCCAGCAAGGTTGGATGGTGGTTCTAGGTGGGCTGGGCTTGGGTTGTGGCTGGGGCTGGGGCTATGGATGGAGTGTTTTGATACTTTCAAGGTATTAATATTGAAACTAGACCTGCTTTATAATCAAAGAAGACTGGAAATCTCTCTTTGTACAAGATGGGACCTTTAACTATCTTTTAGTCAGTGGTGGTGAGGGTCTACTCTTGTTGTTCACCAGTGTGTATTACTGTCTTTTGCACCTGTTGTCATGATGTTTGCCACATTACTTTTAGTGTTTAATACAGCACTCACTTCTCTGTCTATTATCGTTGCTGCTCTCTTCAGGGCTCTGAGTGTATCTGAGGTCAAAGCAGCTGTCAAACAGGCCATTCAGCTGCAGAAGGACTTCCCAGATGTTGTCGCCGGATTTGACATGGTAGGATGTGATCTGTCTTGTTTGCCTTTTATTTGACAATTAACACGTTGTTGTGAGAAAATAATTTGTTCATCCATAAGCTACTATTAATGTTTGCAGGTTGGCAGGGAGGACGGTGGGATGACTCTGTGGTACTTCAGGGAGGCACTTTCTCTGCCAGCTGAACTGGGTGTCACACTACCGTACTTCTTTCATGCAGGAGAGACAGGTGGGTGGATCAATACATTATCACTGATTAGAAAGCGGAACATGTTTCCAAATATTTTAAAACTTATACTTTAATTCCAGATGACGAAGGCACAGACATAGATCAAAACATTCTTGATGCCCTTTTGTTCAACACCACACGCATCGGGCACGGTTATGCTTTGGCTCACCATCCACTCGCCAAAGAGCTTTCTAGGAAAAGAAACGTGGCTGTGGAGCTGTGCCCCATCTCAAACCAGGTCACATAACCTATTGTTTGGCACAACAGCAAAGAAAATGTGTAGCTGTGTTCATACATTAAGCGCCTGTGTGTATTTCATATCTGACCTCCAGGTGCTGAAGCTGGTATCAGACCTCAGGAACCACCCTGCCACTGTGCTGATGTCTGAGGGCCACCCGATGGTGATCAGCTCTGATGACCCATCTCTGTTCGGTACCACAGGCCTCTCCTACGACTTCTATCAAGCCTTTGTGGGCATCGGGGGATTGAAGGCAAACCTGGGGACTCTGAAAGAACTGGCTGTCAACTCCATCAGGTGATTTTATTTCTTTCATGTCTGTTTTTGATGTTACTTCAGCCTTTAATGCAATCTTGAGCACGACAGTGGTTTGAATATTGTTGTTTTTAACTTTTAACATGTTAACACCATTTTCTTTTTACTAAGCATTCATTTTGTTTCCTCTCCTTCAGGCAGCCATTATTTTAAAAAGACAAGTCTGGTTATATTTAATATTTCACTTACTGTCAACAAATCCCACGAAAAGACCAAAACTCTGTGCCATAACAACATTGTTGATTAAAACTGTTAAAAACACACCATTGAGTCACACTGTTGCACTGTTTTAGGAAATCATTTAGCTCCTTTTTACAAATCAAAGTTTAGTTGTCACCATGTTTTTAAAGAGTTATGTCCTCAGCAGTCCTCAGTATGAACAGTGTGAGGCTGAGAGCCACATACAGGTTAGATCTCTTTGATTCAATTTCCACATGATGAAACTTAAAAAAGGTCACAAATCACAAAGGAGGAGGTCACCTTTATTGTTTTTGTCAGTTCAGTGTAATCTAAGACCACATGCTACAGTGACCTTAAGAGATTGAAATCAGAAAATTGTTCCCAGTGTGTATCAAATAAAATGTACGTGACTTTGGAAAAAAAAACTTAATGTAATACAATGTAATGAAGGGCAGGGTATCATTTAAAACCCTCTTCCTGAAATGTTCAGTGCCCCTCTGACATCAGAAACTTTGTCTTAATTTTGACACATTTCACCAATCAAATCAAATGCCATACTTGCAAACTGTTTATGCAAGAGCTCTGTAGGACGCCGTCTGTGTATAATCAGTGCTCGTTATTTTTCATGAAATGAGCCTATAATGAAAATCTCATTATGTCATTATCTAGTGTCCATATTTACTTACTGTTGGTCGGCTGGATTTAGATGTTGGATTGTCCTTGAAAGCACAACCAAGAGATATTCAAAGCTTGAAGTTACAGCACCACAAGAATAATGCAACTCCTTAGAAAGAAGCTTTGTAGAAAAGAAAATTTGTAGGTTTTATATTGCATGTCTTCTACATTTACCTTATTGCTTTTGTTTGGCCTCACTGTCCAGCTTTCTATTTTTATATTGTCTTCTGAACCCCTTGCCTATTTTTGCTTTGGCTTTGATTGTCAAAGCACTTTGTAAACTCTTTTTTTTTTTAAAGTTGCTATATAAATAAAGTTATTATTATAAAGTTTAAGTTATTAAAATTAAGCTTTCCTATAAAAGCACATACAGTCAGAAGTTTACATACACTTAGGTTGAAGTCATTAAAACTCTTTTTTTTTTTAACCACTCCGCAGATTTCATGTTAGGTCATCTATTTTGTGCATGACACGAGTAATTTTTCAAGCAATTGTTTTGAGACAAATTGTTTCACTTTTAATCCACTATATCCCAATTCCAGTAAGGGTCAGAAGTTTTTATACACTACTCAGCAAGTCTGGTTTGTTGTGGCTTATTGTGAGAAGCTCGTGACCCAAGTTAAACAATTTAAAGGCAATGCTACCACATATTAACGAAGTGTATGTAAACTTACCTGTCATGCTTTTCAATTGAAGTAGTGATCCCGACTTCCCTATGACACGTAATTTTTATTTGGATTAAATGTCAGTGAGTTTAAATGTATTTGGCTAAGGTGTTTGTAGACGTATAATTTCATCTCTCTCGCAGTTTGATGAGTTCAGCCTGATTAAGTTTCTTCTGCCTGCAGGTACAGCTCGCTTCCTGCTCATCTGAAGGACACGGGCCGCATCATGTGGCAGAACAAATGGGATGCTTTCATTGCAAATAATTAATGTTAGCCAAACCACAATGGATCCTGTTTGACTTGAATGTTTGCTTTAGCGCTCATATATATTTGTAGGTTATTACCAGCCTTATTCAGGCCATTCAAATTCAATGCCGAGTGCCTTCTTGACATTATTGTTTATTTGGTAAAGGAAGGGCTGATAAAACTGTAACACGCCCTGAGTGAGGGTGTTCTGTTGTGACACAGGAAGGTAGATATCTGAAAACTGTGGAGCTTCTCAACTATTTTTACTTTTCATCATCTCAACAGAGTTTAGTTTGGTACAACAGTATTCAAAGTTGTACACAGCCTTTTTTTTTTTCCTTGAGGACTTTCAAACAAAAACTGTAATCGCATTTTTCATTCACAATTTACATGTCAGAAACATATGATGCAGAAACAAGACTTCAATAAAAAACTATTACTCCTTTGTGATCCAGTTCAGAACTTTGTTCCTACACTGTGCGACTCTTGTGGATCCAAATTGTCCAAAGCAAAATGTAAACTCACCCCACAGACAAGCAGTTGTTCTACATCTTTGTCCCACACGAGATGCAGCTTTTGCTCAATTAAGGGTCATTTATAATCTTGTTTTCTGGGACTTGCCCACCAGACGGTCTTTGATGAGATTTTGTATTTTCCAGCCCTGACCACTGCACTGTTGAACAACAAGTTTGTAGTTGTTGTCTTCACCCATCGCAACTTCCAGACATCTCTTGGTTTCTCTGTTCTGGATCGGTCCATCCTGGGTAGAAAACATTTTATTGTCACTTTCTTTTTCTCCAGACAGACCAAACTCTGGTGTAGATTTATATTTTAAAACTGAAGTATTCACCTGTTTAAAATCCCACAACATGTGGAACTTCTTCTGCTGGGCGACTTTACACTCATACAGTCCTGGGTAGACGCCAGAGCCGGGGTCCACTAGACAGCGGTTGCTATTGTACTTGTGAGATTTGATTCCACCAATGTAGAGTTGTCCACTGGTGCGATAAAAACAATGCTACGCAAAACAAAAAACTACTAATTATTCTTAGACAAATGAAATCATAGTCTGTTTGCATGAAGGCTGCCACTTTTTATTCTAAAGTTTATAAAGCTCATCAGATTGTTCAAAGAAAAAGAAAAGGCAATCAACGGGAAGATAGCAAGATTATTGCAAGGATAACTAATTTGTTTCAAGTTCACTCTTTGAAAAAGTGCAGCATTAGGGTGCATGCAGTGAACCTGTGAACATACCTGAGGTGAGAAGTAGTGGCATGCATAAATAATGGGTGTGTTCCCAGGCACTGGGCCCTGGTCGATACAGAGTTCTGACTGCAGATCACTTATCAGCTGCCAACAGAAACAGAAATAGAAAGAAACCCCTTATGGCATCTATAAGAAATAATGTTATAACTTCTGACGCTCCAGCCAAGAATGCACTTTAAGAAAAGACAATATGAACTGAATTTTGTATTCTGATTGTTTACTATTTCCTTTCTGCTTTTGTAATCTCAGCATCATTGAAAATAAGAGTGGAGGAACATGGAGGAACAAAATATCCTGTGACTTAGATGATTCTGACTTTTCAAGTAGAAATGGTTTGAAAATGAACAGTGGCTTAAATCTCATAAAAGAAACCTAAACAAAGTACGACTGTGACACCTGCAGCCTCTCACATTCAGTCAGACACGATATTGTTTTTGACTCACAGCTCCATAGCCGAGTACGTCGTGCAGGGGGTCCAGCAAGGGGTATACGTTATCCAGATACCACTTAAAGGGCTTACAATTCAGCTTCTCCCTCAGCTTCTTCCTCTCTGACACATCCCCAATGTCTATCCCGTGATTCTGTGGGATAGAAAGTCTTTGAAAAGTTGGAAGGAACTATAGCATTTATGTCAGTCACAAAACATCATTTATGAAGCCTAATTTGTGGATTTAGATGATTGATTGAATTTATGTGCATGATAAAGTGTCACCCCTTACCTTTAGTGGAAGGTTCCAGGCAATGTTGACATTATATTTATATTCATCCAACCACACCTCCGCCACCCTCAGAGCATTACGCTTCACCATCACACTCAGGTCTGGGAGGTAAGGCTTTGTTGCTCGTTCAATGTGGGCAATTTTAGAGCAAGGTATGACCTCAATGCTTCCTCCACAAAGCCATACCTGCAATACAAACGGCATATATTTAAAAAATGATTTAAAGGGCATTTACTTAAATGCTCATGAATACATAAACAAATTTTCCATTCTTTGTCCAAAGACTTTCCCAGCAACAAAGGGAAGGTAAACATCCTGGACAAATTACCCACATAGTTAAACAGAAGGTCACAGTAGTTCAGCTGCCTTTTATATTTTAATTTGCTGAAAGGATCACATGCAAACAAGGATAAACGAACAAACAAAAAGGCTAAGAGCAGCAACTCCTCATCTACAGTAAAAACATATACAGTACATATACATACTTTGAATCACAGTATTTTTGTCAATTTGAGACCATGTCAAAATTTTACCCGGATGCCGAGCTCCACATTTTCACCACCGTATATTTTCATTCCACCATCGAGGCTTCCGATCTCTCCAAAGAACTTGCGATCAGCTACAAGAATCCCCATGATGGACGGACTCCTGAAGACAATTTGCAATGAATTGAAACACTGAACACAGACTGTCAGCACATTTTAGATGAGAGTCATTAAGAGCAGTTAAAAAGGATCTAGCCGTGCAGATACATTCTGTTTTTATTTGCTGAGGTCTTAAGACACTCCAACATGAAGATCTGTTTAAAACCCTATCCCAACTGCCAGGAGTCAAATGTAAACATACTCGAGTCATAAGAGTCTGAAAATACTGAAAAACATATGTCAAGTTTTTTTTAAATGGCAGAATGTTTTAGAACTCCTTCCAATTCCCAGAAAAATCCTGCAGACACAACTCCTGTGGTAGTTATGACCTTATCTGCCACTAACACAAGGGAGGTGAATGGGATTATGATTGTGGTGCACAAAGACGGAAGCAAAAACAAGCCTTTGAATTTTAGTTTGACAACACTTGGTCTTTGTGTATAGTTGGAACGCAGATAAGATAAAGTTGGATTGCTTTCTCAGCGTCCAATCAGGTCACTTACTTACTTGGTAACAGTACCTGTGCACCAGCGTAACTTTCAGAGTAAGAGACGCTTTGGAAGAAAAGAAAGTAGGCTCTGGAAACAAAGCTGAGAGTGACTGACCCTTTAAACTGAAACTTACTTGCCAGGCTGTGACTCGTCCTTTAAACTGTACCACTCAGGTCTGAAGGACTCGTACATGCACCACAGAGCCCAGTCAAAGGCGTCAGCCGCAGGTATGTAGGGAATCAATCTCAAGTCATCATAGTTGACTTTGTCAAACACCGGTGTCAATATCACAGTGCGGTCTTCCTTAATGCGGGACAACAGTGGCTCTGCCCTGGACACACGGCGACAGTTCCACAGAACATGTGTCATGTCAATGTCATGTGATGACAGGTTTAATATTACAGCAACATGCAAAGAAAAAGTCACATCACTCAAAGCTTAAAGAACCTCAACCAACCATTGCACATGGACCTCTATGTGAGCGTCCAAGATGGCCACCACGTCCCCGACCGCAGTCTCCCATCCTGACAGTCTGGCCTGTGTGAGGCCGAGCTGCTGAGAATGCCGCACTTTCTTCACCAGGCCTGGACGTTCCTCGTGGATCAAGGTGATGTATTCATCCAGTTTCTCCATCAAGTCCTCTGCAGAGAGTCAAGATGTTATGCAGCTGTAGATTCAGTCTAGCTGTATCTCTGGCAACCACTTGGCCACATCATTTAACCAACCAGCCTCTCGTTGTGGACTCACAAAATACTCCGATTTAAAAGGGCTGGCCCAAAATATAAAAAAGATTATTTACCTATAGCGGCATTTAGCCATGCAGGTCGTTTTGGTTGGGAGATGTCCACCTCTAAAACTTCCATCATTACATTGAGGGTGGATGGGCTCCCTCCAAAAGGGAGAACCAGTCTGTCTAATCCCAAACTATTCCTTTAAAACACCCTACACACCTTTTGTTCACTCCCACAGGTGTTATTAGCCACATTTGTACCATCAGTATTGTGTGGGCGCACTTCCCGCTCCAACATCTACTGTAATATGGAGGAAACAACCCTTTCCTCCATATTACCTTTTCCTTTCCCAAATCTGACTGTGTATGTCTCAGAATAATCTCCCAAAGCTTGACAGTAACTGGAGAGCCAGAAACAGGGTTTTGTCACAAGTGAAGTAGAGCAGGTCGACCCACCGTTGCTACTGTGATCGTCCACCAGGATGATTTCTTTCAGCAGCCGAGCCGGTGTCTTGTCAATGATGCTGCGGATGGCCCGTTTGATGATAGAGAGGGCTTCATCCAGGTAGATTAACACTACGCTGACAGTAGGCAGATCTTCTGGGTACTTCCTCTCAGCACACCTGACAGGGGGAAAAAATATTTGAATTGAGTTTTTCGATTCAAATTGTAACCTGTAGTGTTTGTCTCAGTGATGCCCATGAAGACGCAAATGACATCAAAGTCAAACTTAGCAAAGGAACCTTTTTCTATTCAGTCAGTATTATATTTTAGGATGCTTTTTTTTTTTTAATTAAAAAATAAAACTTACCATCTATAAAATGGCATAAAATAGTGAGAAAGCCAAAGGTAATATCTTCAAATTACCTATTTTATCCAACCTAGAGTCCAAAACCCAGAGATATTCCATCATAAAGACAAACACCTAGCAAATATTCACATTTGAATTTGTTTTTTCTTCTCATGATTGATGTGTTTGAATTGGTTTTTCTCAGTGGCTCCTGGCTGCAGTCACCTGGAGGGTCTGGTGTCAGGGATCTCTCTGTTGAGGGGGAGTCTGTCACTGAGGAAGGCGTTGTAGCCGTATCTCTGAAACAACTTCTCTGCCTCCTTCTGCTCCTCCTCTGACAGCTCATCACCCCACCTCGTGAACAGAGCCGAGTTGGGAAACAGCTTCCTCACCACCTTCCTCTCCTTCTTGGCCTTTGCGTTCTGCGGTGCCGCCGGTTCCTTCTTTTCAATTTTATTCATCAGATTGACTGTTGATAAAAAACAATAAGGTTTGATTATCCTTCATGCAAAGTCAAAGACAGGTGATTAAACCAACTGCCCCACCCCTCCCTGAGATATGGTACGTATTATTTAACAAATATTGGTCATAGTTTGTCTTTGCACAACTAAATGAACTGTTTAAACAACCCACAATACTTGACCGTGTAATCTGTTTGTCAATCTTGTGTGTTATTTTGCTGGAAATCAGGTTGGTCATTTTTCAAGAAAAAGTGCCAGAAAATTCTCTGGTTTAAGGCTCTCAAATGTGAGGTTTTTGCTGATTTACTTCATATGTCATATACTAAACTGAACATTTTTCACAATTTTTGGACATGTAGACAAAATGATCAATCAATTAAATGAGAAAATAATCAAAAGATTAATTGGTGTAAATGTTGCAAAAATTGCTCTTTTCCCCATAAACACTGACTTTGATAGCTGAATTTCAATGTGAAGCAGGTCAATAACATGATGAAATATAAGAAACTTTTTTTTTTTTATAAATCTAAATGTAAATGTAAATGTAAAAAACTTTTGAAATTAATTTATCTCAGTTTTAATCTAGATGTCAGCATATTTTGACCAGTAAATCACCAGATCAATGACACTGATTTGTTACCGTATTCAAATCAAGTTCACCTAATTCTGTACAAAAAGAAAAAGAAAAACCTTGACTCACGCAGCCTGTTGATGTCATCTTCCATCCTGTCCATCCTCTTCAGCATTCCCTGGCCCCTGATCGAGTCATTCTGGTGGGCCCTCTGGAGTCTCTCTGAATGAGTATGGACCTCCCTCTTAATGGAGCCGAGGTATAACAAAGCCGAAGCTACGGCAAAGGCCAAAAGTAATCCTTTAATCCAGCCAGATCTCACCATGGTGCTTCTGTGCATGGCATGTGTTCAGGTTTGCCTCACACTGACAGAAAAAAAGAGGAGAGGGTATTCTACTTCCTTTTATCTCAGGTGCTCCCGCTCCTCTGGCTTTCTCTCCTCCCTACCTCGTTACACACTTATACAAACACACACATGTAAGGTTACACACAGTGAGGCACCATAGCTGTGTTATCTGATATAATGAAGTTAACACTGACTTCAGAAGGGTGCTGGAAGGGCTGGAAAGACACGTCAGATACAACACTACTTTAGACATCACAACAGTATATTTAATTAATTGTGATATCTTATTTAGTTTTCAAGATATTAACCAATAAACTTCACAGTGGACGGGGCTTAGCAGAAAAAATGGCTGAAACTCCTTAACAAATTGTTCAATCGGCATTAATCTGGGTAAATATGTTCAGGCCGTGTTTGGGAATAGGTCTACCAAAGGCTTTTGAGACTGATAGGGAGGCCCAAAAATATCAATTAACGCCATATTGATTGGCCCATCATATATATTTGCTCATTATTCAAGATGCCTTTAAGCAACTCTGATTAAACTCACTGGACACATCCCTCAAACTGAGTTTCGTTCATATCCGACGGCGGGGGGAAGAACAATGGACCGCTGAGCACACAATTATTGAAATGCTGCAGGCTTTGTGATGATGACGTAAGATTGATCTTTTAAGCATCTGTTGAATGTTAAACAAATGTATAAATCTGTGTAAAATTCTTTAAATATTGCAAGTAATGCAGTATTTCTACAGTTCATAGGATTATCCAATCCATTCACATGAGTTCCCAATCAAAGAACAGATTAGTTTTATGTTTACGACAGGCCTTAATCAAATCAAGGAGCAATAAAGCTGGTCTGAAGGCTTCTGACAGGCTTTTCCCTGTCACATTTCCCACCCACAAAAATATCATCCTATCTCTCAACAGGATCCTGCATCCTTGTACTGTTTGACCATTCACCAACCATCTGTCTTTCTGGTCAGAGACAGACATCAGACCTTAATGTGAACTGTACATCAAGAACCAATCTTGCACAATATAGTACAAATAAATGAATAATTTATTTTCCAGGTAAGATTAAGTCTCATTGTCCTATTTAATGTTGGTGTTTAATGGTGCTGCCTGCAAACTCCTGCGATTCAAAACCTGTTCTGACTTCAGGAAATATTTATCAGACACTCCAACTTAATTGACCCACTACAAGGACATTGTTTTGTTCTCATGTAATCTGGTAAACATTAAGAACAGATTAGGAGAGAGTTGTCCTGTGTGTGGAGGTTTTCTTCCTGCTTTGCGTTTTCAGACACAAAATAGTTTTCAGTGTTCCCATTTATGTGCAAAATAATGTTTATGAAAAAGACACATGCAGTAAAAATCATAGTCCCTCAGGCTGTGCACTCATACGACCCTATCAAACACTTACAATCGGCCGATAATCTGTAATCTGAGATCACAATCCTTTCCTATAAAGTACAATGATTTCAGTGCCTGTGGTTATCACATTGCTAAAAGCAGAGATGAAAGACTTCTGAAAGAATCCTTCACTTTTACTGCTCTCAAACTTAACAGAGCTCCAGAGGTTTCTAAAAGGCATTTAATCAACATTTTGGGAGCTATCCTTGTTATCTGTAAACAAGAACAGTGTGTATGAGACAAATCGTGGCAGTCTGAGAGGTAAAGAAAGCTAAAATCTTTTCATACACAGGATAGCAGCCAATTCCATTCATTATTCTACCTCTCTATTACTATAAGACAATGACATCAAAGCTAATACTCATTTAAAAAATGTATGTAATAACGCCTGGTGTGGAAACAGCATACAAAATTAAACTGCTTTCAAATTTTATTTTATATATATATATATGTACACAATATACAATTTTGCACACTGTTGGAAAAGTGGTGGAAAAAGTTATAAATGACAGAAAGATGAGTTAAATATGACGGAGCATTAAAATAAAGTGGGTAATTCACACTTTTTCACAAAGTACACATACCAACAACAGTTGTTCCTGAATCTGAGATGTGAACTGACATGGGGAGGACCGAAGAAATCTGAAAATCTACATACACAATTCCTGTGCTGATGAAGCAAAGACAGACGTATTTATCTGTGGTTTATGATACTGGAGTCAACGAGGCAACACCCTATCACTGTTCCCTGACCTTAGTGGGGAAAAATTATAGATCAAGGTGACCAAAGCTGACAATCAAATGACAACATGCCCTGCTGGAAATCATGTCATATATACTGTATTATAAATCCAGAAAAATAGAAATGAATATTTACAACTTTTTAAAATAAGAGAAAAGGCTAAAAAGGTCAACAAGAAGTCACTGACACAAACTCGGACAAGTGATAAGTTCAGTCAGTGACTCGCAACACTGGGGTGAAGAGGTTTGACTCGGACAAGACGAGACAGTCCGAGTCGCAGACCCTGACCTGGAGACTTCCCCTGTGAACTCTGGGAGGAGGTGGGACTTTTACCAATTTGACCTGGGGAGGAAAAAGGTACTTATCTTAGAGTTCAGTTTACTGGTACCTGCTGTGATTGCCTCTGAAGGTTTTCATTTAAGCATATTAGCTTTTGTTCACTCATACTGCACCTGGTGGGTTCCACTTGGGTATTCTGCCCCCTGCCTGACTCAGAGCTGCTGCAGGTTTAGATGTAGAAACTGCAGAGGACGACGCAGGTCTCTTGGCTGCAAGTTTGGCTGTTGGTGGACTTCGCACTGGCGTGGAAACAGCTGGGAAACGAAGCAGATGTTATAATAATTCATCTGAAGTGTCTACAATTACAGCTGTATTTTCTTTGATGAATCCCAAGAACACACCTGCTGCATGTGATTTAGACTTTGACGTCTTGGATGGTTGCTTTTGTTTTTTAGAGGCAGGAGGTGATTTGATTTTCTCATTCTTGGTGATTTTCTCCTTCTTTTTAGTTTTACTGACTTTCTTCACAGTGAATTCCTCATCTTCACTCTCATCTGGTTCACTGAAATCTTCGTCACTCTCTGAATCTGGAATGACATTATTGTTATTTTAATGATACAAAAACAACAAAAATAGTAAGAAAACAGAAACCACCTTTTTAAGGAGGGATGAAAAAGTGATAACCTGGTGTCAGTTTAGGTTCATAGTTCTCATCTTCTTCTTTCAGCTTCTTCCTCTGCTCCTCAGAGGCGTTAGTGGCAGCTTTTCTCTGTGTGGATGGGGCAGGTAACCGTTTCTCAGAGGTGATTTCATCCAGACCTGAAGAAAATAAATTGTAACCGCTTCAGAAACTTCTCAAAGTATCACAGATGACAATGTTTTTGGCAAGAATAAGGAACTTAAATGTATAGTACAAGAGGGAAGGTGTGCAATGTACAAAAACAAGGGAAATTTACCCAAAATCGCACCATCCACACTGCAGTTCGAGAGGTGCAGTGAAGAAGGATCTGTGTTTTCATCTACAGGAAGTTGAACCTTGACATTTCCTAGAGAAGTTTAACAGAAATATAAAAGCTGAAAACACCTCAACGGTATACAATTAAATCTACATTTCAAAAGGCACAGCATACCTTTAGTGGTGGGTGACTGGTCCTTTATTCCCTCTGCATTATTGAGCAAGGAAAGCGTAATGGCTGCCTCTAGATCTCGTTCACACAACTTCACATCCAACGGTCTTCTATGGAGAAAAAAAAAAAAAAAAAACGCTCACAAATAATTCAAGATTAGACTGATGATAAAATGTGTAGTACGCATGTTAAGTCTTCCTCCTTTACATTTTTGAATACTCATTTGAAAAAACAACAGCAAATGAAAACAATAAAGGTGACAAATGAAAGTCTGACGCACTTTGCTAAAGTTGATACAGGACTGTCTTTCACCATACTATATCCCTGACTGGAATCTGATTCTTTATTTGAGGATCTATAACTCAGTAAATATACTCACCAAGTACACAGCTGTCAAAAGTCTCTGGCTATCTATTGGCTACATCATACTGTTTACCTGTCACAGTGAAGTGACAGGGCACAATGAATGAATTGTATTTCCTTTTTGAAAATAAAAAAGTCTCACTCCTTTGTGAGTTTACATTTTGTGTATGTTCTCCTTTGCTGGCAGCAAGTTGTCTGTTGGATGACACCTTTCAGCCAACACCTTTTCCCACGGCAAGGCTTTTTCTATATTAGTATATTATACAACTGTGACATAACATCTGACTCTCGGCATATTTACTTTGTAAACTGGTATTTGTACATTTTTACTTTTGATATGTTGAGCTTGCAACAACAGATTGATCACAAAGGTTTGGTTCTTTTCCTCTCACTGTGGCCTACAGATCATCATCATTTCAATCACTTGTTTATATACATGGTCTACTATGTCACATTCATTTGTGACCCACCTGCTCTTCTGGCTCAGTGTGGACTGTGAGTTGGTCTCTTGACTGGAGGACTTGCTTGATGATTTTTTGTGCTCCTGTTGTACCACATCCTCCCTGGCCTTTTTGCTGGGTGGAGCCTTCGCACAGGCAAAATCCTCATCTGCCACAACATGAAGAGGGTACATGGAGATGTGTTGGTGGTGAGAGAAGACTGAGTCTGTTTATGTATGCATGTGTACCCCTTTATAATGATTAGGCTAAGTTTTAAAAAGTTTATCTGTAGGATCAAAGGATAAGTTGTTGAGACTTAGTCAGCTCAGAAATGTTTGTATGTTGAAACATGAATTGGTTTACTTGAATGACATAGATTAAAAGAGGTTGTTTAACTGAACTCACCATCATCAAAGTCCTTGGCCTCACAGTAATTCACAACCTTTGTCTTCCTGTGTGTCAACAAATAACAACGTGTTCGCCTTCATCAGATATTAACAACAGTAAGCAAACTGCTACCGTGATTTAGGGCTGAAACAAAGGGTTTACAAACCTTGATGGTCGGTCCATAGTTTGTAGAAGTAAAGCTAGCTAACAATAACCACTCGTTACATTAGCTGCCACATCAACACGAATATCTCCCGTGTTTGCTAGCCGGAGACGCTAGCCTAGCATTAGTTGTCCATAGTTTTAAAAGCAAACATGCGTCCGACTATTCAGCGAGTGAAATATATATTATAGCGAACTAACACGTTAAACTGTTGAATTATCGTTACTTTCGCTGCATAATAGTCAGCAGAGGCACTTCTCCTGTGTTTTCAACCAGCCCGCCTGAACCGAGGAGAAGTGACGTTTTGTTGACCAAATTCACGAACACGGGCAGCTGATTCGTTTGAAAAGAGAAGTTGTTAGATATATAAATATATGTAAATAGTCATTACATATTACATATATTTGGAGCTCTGCTAAACAAATTATTAAGACTGAAACAGGAACTGGTTAAATGGCCGAGTTTTCAAAAAGGACAATTAATCATTAGGTACTGAAAAAGAAAATGTGTCGAATCTGCTTGACTGTAGCCATAGACTGTAGTCTACGATCTAGCGCTTGATAAATAACGGCTAATGTCGCCAGTTGGAAGTTCAAGACAATAGTAACATTTACTCTCTGGAGGTAATTTGTGTATATATTGGATCTTAATATTTATTTTGTGTTAATAATAATATCATTATTATCATTAATGTTGCTGTGTTGTGGCTGTGAATAGGTCCACCAGGGCCCGCCCACCACTTTTTGAGGTCCAAGACAGAATTTGGGACTGGGACCCAGAGGTGAGTACAGTACCATAATTATATAAGAGGAATTATCAGTTAATCCCATACAGACACAGGAAATTTTAATACAAATATTATTAATAATGAAGGGGCAATTATGACCAGTGGTGGGAAGTAAGTACCTTAAGTCAAGTACAGTATTTAAGTACAGTTTTGAGGAACTTGAGTAATTCGGTTTCATGCTACTTTATAGCTGCGTCCCAATTCAGGTGCTGCATCCTTTGGAGGACATGGTCTATTAAGGGCTGGCTTACGAAAACCACAAAGACTGCAATGGCCGAACACAATCTTCACTTCAATTACAGCCTTCAAAGGATGCAGTCCCTGAATTGAGACACACCTTATAGTCAAACCCTATATTCTAACATTTACCTTATGACAAAATGTATTTTAGTAAATGAATGGTGAGGACAACATGTTACCTGCCACCTGGTGTCTCTGTGCTCTCTTTTCCTCAGAGTAAATATTTTCTCCTGCCAGAGGAAAAGGGACATTTTGAGACACTGCATGCCAGAAGTAGTTATTTATCTTACTTACACCTACATTACGAGGCTGCCAAACCTAAGTTTGCACAAGCTAACATGGAGCTAACATGTAGGGGTGTGGGGGCCCAGACTGAAAAAATAAACATCACTTATGTTTGGAGATGTGGATGTTTTAAATAGGCAAAGCATGTATTTTCAATATTCAAACTATAAAGTATATCGAAGGGTGAAATTAGTAGTTGTATATGCAGATACTTGTATATCAACTGTCCTGTGTCAAAAATCTATTTAAAATTGGTCTCATGCAGTTAGAAATATAGCGCTGTTGGAGTTCAAACTGATTTTAAACATCATCTTATCAAATGGACAGAACCGATAAAATAATGAAAGATCATTTAAGTGTTACTTTAGTGAAGATATTTCTGTTCCTCCTTGTGCAGGCCATGGTAGTGTCATTAATGTCACTGAGTGAACACAGCCACAGCCAGCAGTCCAGCAGATGGCAGTAGGAGTCTGAAGCTTCAGGGCCTCAGATCACAGATATACAAGAGTCTGACCTGCTGATTGACATGAACCTGACATGTCCTCAGCCGCCCAGACGCCCACACTCAGGGCGGAGGCAATCACGGCTCCCTCTGAAGTGCAGTGAAAGGCAAATCGCTCCGTTTTTTACTGCACTTCTCAGAGAGCAACAGCCGTCCCGAGGGTTGTCATTTTCCAGTTTGTGAGTGGGTGGCTGTCGGCTGCGGTTTGTCACACACTGGACCTGGAGGAGACGTTCAGGGATGTGATGGTCGGTGTCCTCGTACCCAGACAAGGGAGGAAGACATGCAGCTGTGGGGCCAAAGGGCCCTGTGGTCACACATTCCTAAACTCCTCCAGCGCTGCCTACAGCCATGACCAAAATATCAGATCCAGTCATGCAAACACTGCGGTCACAACATCACGCTTTGATTCACACATATAGATTGTTTATATTGTGTTCCAGGCAATGCTGCAAGAGCTGTGGTAACAACAGGTGACTTTTAAACCACCTGATTAATGTTTAAGGTAATCATGAGATGGCAGTCTCATTCATCTGGCACTTTCCATATATACATCTCTTTTTAACTACAGGAAATGATTTAGACTTCTGTTGCTGGAGTGAAAATTGCACCACCTCCACTCCTAT
Source organism: Seriola lalandi dorsalis (assembly GCF_002814215.2). Lineage (NCBI taxonomy): Eukaryota > Metazoa > Chordata > Actinopteri > Carangiformes > Carangidae > Seriola > Seriola lalandi. The sequence goes on from NW_019525057.1 coordinate 22,432, forward strand.
ACTATATGTTCCCAAACAAAGTCACGTGACTGCTGGTGGAGAACAGGATGTAGTACAAAAAAAATAAAAGTACCCTCCTAGATTATGACTCTGGTTAAAAAGAGTTAAACATTATTTAGGTATATGATTTTAAATGTGTTTACATCTCTAAGTAAATGTGCTTAGTCTACATTTTGTCCATGTATGTTGGTGTTCAGTGGTGTACAGTCCACAGTGAATGAATTTCAAAGTGTCATTTAACCTCAATAGAAATGAATGACATCTCACACAAAAAGTTCTAGCTCTTAAATGATAACAAAGTCTTTTCTCTTCAGGGAAAACATTTTTTTTTCTCTTTCTATAGCTAATGTTAATGTAACTGAACATTACTGCACACAAGGGATCTTTGACTTTTGGCTGAATTAATGTCTTTTGTCACCTTAAGTTTTTGCTGTCTTATGTGAAACATAATATAACTTGAAAAGTGCTCTATAAATGAATAATACATATATATAATATTAATATTATTATTATTATTATTATTATTATTATTATGCATGCTACAGGTATCACACACAATTGTCATCAAGGTCACTTATTAATACCCTATTAATACAAAATTAATAAACAATAAAATATAACTACAATTCAAAAGAACTTCATACTGTAGCTTGCATGTGCGCTCTAAGAGTTATATCAGTATTTCCTGCAGACAGTTTCAATGTTAAGTTGTGTAGAGCTTTTCGTAAACAGCAACTCACACTGTATAGGAAAAATCTGGATTACTTACAGTAAAAATTCGTCAATACATATTTGATATATGAAATTGTTGTCAATTGTGCAGATATGGTTTTACAAGCGTCATTTCAAGTTGGCATAACAGATGTAGCTGTCACAGGTAGGAATGTTAACCTTAACAACAACTTATATGTTTTAACAATTAGCCTTGTTAGATCAAATTATTAGATCAAGTTAGATCAAATTGTATAACTTGTACCAGGCTGAGACATTTAACAAACCCATAACTGTGATTTCTATCCATGGTACCAGCTGGCAGTATTACCAGACTATTTTGGAACTGGACATCCAGCTGGATTTGCTAGCCTAGTTGGCAGTCGGGAGGTCATCATTGGTCTTAATTTGAGCTTGTTAGTTGGAAGTGGTCAGGAGGCAGCTTTCCCCCTCAACCACTGATGTGAATGCCATCATTATGTAGTGTACAGCATCTCAGAGTGGTAGTTTGTGTGGGGCTCTCTCTGTGCAGCGCCGTTGTCCTTGTATGGTTGTTCCGCAGGTGGAGACTGCAGTGTTGTTATTTACATTCCTCAAAGGGGAAAGAAATAGACTGCTTCTTAAGTATTGAGATATTTTAGGAAAGATACAAATAATTGTCATGTTTTGCACGAACAAGATCAGCAAGACCCTGCTGATGTAATAAAAGTACTCCAAAGGAGGTAATTTGTTCCCTTTGGCTACTCATAAACTGTGTTTCTAAGCTGCAAGTATTTTTAGCTCTTCACAGAGACAGAATGCTCTGTCGATGTCAAAAAAATCATTGGTAGGTGGCAGTAGTTATTAACAAGCCTCAAACTAAATGTGGCTTGATGAGTTCCTAAGTGTTTCGGATATCCGGCGTTGCAGTTGTGTCAGTATGGTGGTGTTATTGTAACCTAGAAATGGCCTTGCGTCAGATGTCTTCAGACATGGACCAGTGGCAACCACAGCACAGCCACAGCGGCCACGGCTTTAGCCAGGGAACCAGAGTGGGCAGACAGATCTGTCAATCAGTGGCTTCCGGAGTTTGTTTTCTGAGACCTCGTCTTCTTAAGTGCATGCTTTCGTGGACGTTTTTTTTTGTTTGGAGTACAAAACACGGCAGCCACGAAGCTAATTGCAAGGCCAGAGAGGAACAATCACAAAGAAATTTTAGGAAGTGAGGGCTTGTGACTGCACAAGTGCTTTTATGGAAGACACGACATAACCCACAGTAATACAAAAATTGATTTCACGTCTGAATATGACTTTTGTTTTCATTGTTTCACATCGTGCAGGTGACGGTCTAAGGGGTGTTGGTCTGTTAGATTTAAAGGTATTTAGATTAGACTAGAGCAGTGGTTCTTGACCTTATTGGCTTCTGACCCCTTAAAATGAAGCAAAATGTGACCCCTTGATCACAGTTTATGCTGCGTTCACATCATATGGGATCAAGATAGTTGTATGAATACAGAGTTGGTGGTGTGAGAATTAAAACACTGTAACATCAAATCCATTAAATTAGGGTTTAATTGCACTGTAAGAGGTTTTTGGCTAATGAAACTGTCCATTATGAGTCTGACATTGTTACAGGAGTACAATGCTAAATCCGTGGAGTACTCTTTCGATCGCCTGGTGACCCCCTCAGTTTTATCTTGGGATCTCTTTTGTGTCACTGGCCTAGAGCTAAACAGTAACATTTACTGCACAAGAGCAGCAAAAAAGCCAAATGAAAAAAAAACAAAGCATTGAGGCTTTTACAAATAACTATGTGCTGAATCATCATGACAAGATGTTACTGCTTGTGTTTTTGGGCAGCGTTATTAGCAATATCAGGCCCTGGATCAGGAATCTGCAGTATGATTATATGTGTTGACAAGACAGCAGGGATATAAACAGCATCAAAGGACCGGCAATAATTCAGTGCTGCCAGTTTTACACTGTGACACCATTCAAAATAGCATCTGTAAGGCAGCATTGTTTCCTGCACTCCAGTGTGGCACTTGAAGGGCACACGGGGAGCAGACTCATTAGGGTGACCTTTTAACAGGGAGGTCACAGGCAAAAGGACACAAGCACATGAGACCTCGCTGACTTAGGTCTCGTCATGCCTGGGATGAACTGCACTCACTGCTGCCTCTTTTGTTGATAGATCAGCTGGATCAGATTCTCTGTTGTGCATTTTCCATTAAGTACACTGCTCCCTTGTGCTGCGCAAAACACACGGCCATCTTTAATAACCAATAAGTGTCCACATACCTTTGACAGCAGGAGACTATCAGTTGACTTACTGTAGCAGTGCGAGGGACTCTGGTTTTCTCACAAAGAGTCATTCTGCTCAATGAACACGTAATCCGTCTCAGTGAGTAAAAAAAAAAATACTCATGGCTTTTCACTGTAAAATTACAAGTCATCAGTCAGTGAGCTAAACACAACTGAGGAAACTCACTGTAATCTAGTGCTCTGGCTCAGCAGCCCATTAGTCATCAAATAATGGCATGAGGTTATTGTATTTTATTTTGATATTCCACTGAGACACACTATCTGCAATGCAGGGGATGACACAGTTTTCTTTACTATGTTTAGCCGAGCACGTGGACAGCACATTATGCATCTGATGAAGCTAATGTGCTTTTGTAAACACTCACTTACTAAATATTTGTGCTTGTATGTTATGTACAGACTTCTTATCCTAAAATTCTCATTTCTCACAAGTTTTATTTAAAGTAAAGTGACATTGATCCCGGTCAAACCACATGCCATGCCAGTGTCCCAATGCTGCAATGCAGTGAGTTATCATCCCTCAGAGGCACTGGATGTCTTAACAACTGTTTGACACCAGAGGGCGATGTCCACATGTAAGAGCGGGAAGGATGGGAACTCTGTTGAAGTACAGCTTGGGCCCTTTTATACATTTAAAAATGAAATTCCCAGTTCAAACTGGGGCTTGTTCTGGTAGCTTCGGTCATCATTCCATGTTACAGTAACAATACTGAGATCAATCCCCAGAGAACAGCAATGCTATGCTGCTGCTAGACGTTCATGAGGACACTGACGTTCGGGGGCATGATGAGACAGACTTTAAATTAATCATCAATTTAATCAAATTATCTGATCCATGAATTTGAAGTCCCAAGAACTGTCAACCATTCTTCTGAGGCGTTTCATTGTCTCTGGATACAATGATTGGGAGACCACAATCAGGTTTAGAAAATGTATAGCTGGAAGTTTGCCAAACTTCATATCATTTTTATAATTAAATTAAATGGCCTGTGTAGTCTGTGAAATACCACCTGTGAAACTGGATAAAGGAATTAATTAACAGCCAATCAGATCCAGTAGGGGCTGCTGGCCCCCAGGCCCACCCATGCCCCAATTCCTAATAATAGGTTGCTGAAATTTAGTGACTCTCTGAAATTCTCTTACATGCCAATATATGCTAACATGATTATTTATGTTCTCATTAATCTCTGTATACTGGCCTCTCCTGACATTCCACACATGCCCACCAGCAATCACTACTGAGTTTCCCACCTCATCACACAGCTGCTCCTTTTTCTCAATCAGGTACCAGTCACTCTCTGCCAGGTCATCTATGGTGTTTCAACCTTTATTCTCATTTGAGAGCTTGTACCTGTTAAGACTGCTGCCTGCTTGCCTTTTGACCCAGTAAAGACTGTTCTGCCACTTCTAACCAGCTTTGAGCTACCAGATCTGTAAGTGTTGCAAAGACATTAATAAATGTTTGTTTCCCCAAAACAAGGTTGCCCTTAAAAGTAATGAGCTAATGTCTCGATCATTTTTGGTAAGTTAGGGTTAGATACTTCAAACTAATGGACTGACAAAACTGCTGATGCATTTGGGTCACCTCTATGAAGCCTTCATCACCATGAAACTGAAATTCAGTGCTGTAGAAGCTCACCTGTTTCCTTTTATGCTAATACTACTAATAGTACTATATTATTCTATAGTTAGGTCAACTGAAATTTCACGTAATCATAGAAAGTGTAATCTGAATCTTTTGAATCACTTTGCTTCAAAGTGTCACTTTGCAGTGTCTTTGAGTTTGTTGATGACTGTTTGGGTAAACCCGACTTGCCACTGATTCTTCTAGATCATTCTTGAATATCATTATTCGTTGCTCTCCAGGACAGGCAGCATGCCAAAACCTTTGATCAACTCCTTAAGGGTTTAGATTTCATCCAGCAGGGGCCGTGACAAAAATAAATGATCTGATCTTTGTTGTGCTGGCAGGAGGACAGCAGCTCTGTCCAGGATGACTCACTCTCTCAGCAGTGAGCCATTCCTGACGCTCTCCTCTACCCATCAGCCAAATTGCCTTGATCCTCCGCTCATTGCCGCCTCTCGCCCACCCCTCGCGCTCACTCACTGTGGAGCAAGGTGGTCGCATCCTCATGGCCGGCGGTGCTCTTTACATCCCATAGGAGTGGGAACGTGCAAAGCAGTGAGCAAATGTGTTGAGAGAATTCCTCACATTCTCCTGCCCGGTCCTGGTGGCCTGGCTCGGTGTTGGGTTCCTGGGAGAGAGGGAAGAGGAGCCAGGGGAGTCGGCTGCCGACTCAGCAGCTGACACCTCCTCTGATCTCTATCTCTTCCTACAGCCATAAACCAAACTGTCTGACTTTTCAGCATAGCAGCCGCGTAAACAGAGCTTTCCTCGTGGCCTCAAGTCAGCCTGCCAGTTCTTGCCTCGAAGGAGCAGATGGTTATGGTGAGGACGTGGCACTGACCAAACCTCAGCCCATGTCTTGTATTTGGTACAGCAGAGGGAAAAAACAAGGCAAATTTCCTAGTTTATTTGGAACACAACTAGGAAAAATTATTTCATGGTAGCTTTCAGGAAGACAGTTCCCTTAAAGCAATAATATTTTATCGCAAAGATAAATATCTCATCAGTTTTTGCTGTACTTGCACACAGAAATATATTTGATTGGGTTTGTTAGCAAGTGTTGTTACATTAATGGACTTCATGGAGCCTGAAATCCAGTCCCTGGTGTTTGAAAAAGATAAATGCAATTAACTGTGCTGTAAAACGTAGAAATTGGCAGGACTATGGGACCTGACAGCCAGTTTTTAGCACCTCATGCTAAGGGGTTTCTTGAATCGACAGTCCTGCTGAGCTCACACTCTTCAGGGTAACACAGGCTGCTTTGCAATGCTCACAAAACTGTTTGATCACATCTTGTTGAACCGACGTTTACGCTTTTAGCTCTCATGGGATGAGAACGTGATTACTGAGCTCAAAGGGAGATCAATGGTCGTGATGTGAGGCAAAATACATCATTCAGAGTGCAAAGTCATCTATGGCTTTCACCACTTGTTCCAATGCAAGACCCAAGCGTTTTCCCATTCTGTCTTGTTCTGCTATCATTGTGTGATTTGAATAATGAAAAGTAGGGCTTACAGCTCTCCTTTGATGATCCCTAAAGCAATTTATGTAGTCAAATGACATTGTTTTGATCTTTTTGGTCCCTCGTCAGGCAGATCACTAAAAATAAACCGTCTTACATAATATCAGATAGGACTTTGTTCCCCTTATTTCCATATTATTTGGTGATAAAGTCTGGCTTAGCACCAGAACAGGATATTAGAACGGTTGCCTTTGTGCTTTGACAAGATTGAATAGTCATTCTTGACCAGAAGTAGGCAGAACAATTTCACCACATGATCTATTAGTTCCTGTTTTGGAACTTTTAATCATATCACATGATCTCCTTCAGCAGATGAAGTTTGTCCAGTTGTCATAGAATTGCATGTTCAAATTTCTTTCATTTTAAATCAAGAATGTTTAAAAACTTCAACTTTTATGCAAAAACAACAACAAAGTACTTAAGACTGTGTACGATGCTAAACCTGTCTGCAATGATGCAAAATTATAATTCAAAAGTGTCTGAAATAGTATGAAGGGAATAGGGAATGAGTGACTGTGGAAACAGCTTATACGCTATGAATTTTTAACCAGGGTTAGGTCACTGCAAAGGGTCACTGGGTTATGAGTTTACAACCATGCAGTTACTCTATCTTGTGTCTTTTTATGTACAAGTAGAGTAGTGAGAAACACCTATTGTCTCACTGTAACTGCCTTGGATGTCATGCTTAATGCCTCACTGATAGTCATCCAAACAATATGATGACAGGTGGGTTTTTATGTGTTCTAATATAAATCTTCCTGACATGTACATAAAAATTGCTGTGTCATTGGTTGTGATTTGTAACCAGCGTAAAAGTCACCTCTGCCTTGCTTCTTTTCCCCTTAGTCACTCTATGCCCAATTTAGCAGCAGACACATCTTTCTCTGCAAGGTGCACAAGCTGTACCCTTGAAAAGATATTTTTACTGGGAACACTCCCTTCTGACAGCCTGGGCTTTGTCTTCCCAGTGCACCTCGAAGCTTGACAAAATGAAAATGAAACTGACTTTTCCACATAGCAGATTCCTCATACAGTTCAGCTATTGCATATGTTTTACTATCAGTGCATGTCAGTTCATATCAGATTCACAGTGGATTTGCTGCTTTTCCCTTTGTCACGAATATACAAAGCAGGAGAGGAAGGGAGCATAACCCAGTGCAGTTTTTGGCTGTTGAATTATACATTAGCTAGTTCAGCAAAAATCTTTTTCAGGGTGGTACAGTGACTATTTTACAAGCCCCTGCCCTTGGATTGAAATCCAATTGTTTTCGATCGATCACCACATCACGGCTACCTGCTCCGTAATGTAAAGTTTCTTCCTTGAGACAAGGATCCCATAACTGTTTAGTGGCTTAGGGCTGGACATGAATGAGTTATGATGTCTGTTTGTGAAATATTACCAACATATTGTTACACAGCCATGTAACAGCAGTGAACAAACAGTAATACCTCCGGCTATGCAAAAGTGATGTTTAGCCGTCCTAGCGGCGAGGCTGTATGGATTTCAGTGTTTGGACTTGAAATATCAAGAACTATTAGATGGATTCATGAAATTTGGGAAAAATGTTCAAGGTCCTCCGGGGATAAATCCTACTGACTTTGGTGAACCTCTGACTTTTTCTGTAGCGACACCAATGGGTCAAAGTTTTCACTTATTGTGTAATATCTCAAAATGTAGTTCCAGGATTGGTAGAAAGTTTTGTACAGACATTCATGTTTCCCAGAGGGTAAAGCCTAACGACACAGGTGATCCCCTGACTTTTCCTCGAGCATCACCATGACGTTTTGTGCCTATGATTTTTCTGTCAATAGATGAATTGATTAATAATTTCAGATTTACCTCAGTTTATGATCAAATTCGTGCAAAATTAATGACATTCCCAACAGCCTCAGCTGTGCTAACTAAGATGGTGAACTTGCTGAATATCAGGACGTTAGGATTGTCATTGTTGACATGTTAGCATGCTGATGTTAGCATTTAGCTCAAAGCACTGCTGTGCCCAAACGCAGCCCAACCGAGCTGCTAGCATGGCTGTACACATCCAAGATGTCTCCGAATTCAGGGGCCGCATCCTTCGGAGAACAAAGTCAAACCGGAATGAGGTGGTCTGGTAGACTAAGATTGTTACTGTGCATCACCAGCTGTGCCCGCCCTCACCATCGTGTCGCAATGCACAGCTACTGTTGCATGAAACTTTTTTTCACCATAACATGATGTTTTAAGGCCCTTGGTTTTAACAGTTGTACCATTAGATGTTGAACTGAGCTGGGACCCACTACTTACATTTAAAAGTGTAATTCTTGGCTTCTTTGTCGGTGTTGTTTGCTGCCATATTATTTTCATTACCGGTGCGTAATGAATCTTGGGACATGTTGGGCCATGAAGGATCCACCTATTGGAGCCTCTGTTTGCCCAGGAAAAGAAGAACACATTTCTCCACCTCATTTGAAGAAGTCTTTGAAATGCGACAGCCTAGTCGCACCACTGTGACGCAATCGGTCTTCAAATGCAGCCTTCTGAAGGATGCAGCCCCTGAATCGGGACACAGCTTAAGTCTCGTTTCATCATATAAAACCATTTGTCGGTGTAAATATTCCGTATGAATAATTATAATAACTGCTAATAATAACTGCTAAGATTTTAAAACCATAATCCTGTCTCTTTAAGTGAAAGCCTGCAGCCTTGATGTATTGTCTGTACACAGTTGGACCGAGTATTATTGCATGTCTATGCCAGCGATTCTGATGTCATGCCAGAGAAATCCCCCCCTCCATCTCCGGGTCCCCCCAGCTGTTGTTTCAATATCGTCTTTTAAACCCTACGTTAATAAAACAGTAATTGAAAGAGCTTTGCATCCTCCTGTATCCAGTTACTTACACTTTCGTAATATGCACAAAAGCTGTTTGTATGGCCATTCCCTCTGGTGCATTTTCTGATTGATGTGTGTGTGTGGGTGTGTGCACTAAATAGATCTTATAATTGCAACAAAGACAGCTGACCTGACAGGAGTACACTGCAGACATTTTTCTCTTGCTTGAGTCTCTAGTTTCTTTGTCGTCTACTTTAGCTCTAATATATTCAGTCGAGGTGAGTCTATAGGCAAAATCAATTTGCTGTGTTATGTGGGCAAGTTTCCATCTACCTCCCCCTGTTTTCTCTTGTGGCAGTTGTAGGGGTTATTCAGTTTGTATAGTTGGACTCTCTCTCTTGCATCAGTCTGGAGCCAAAACAATTGATTGGCAATTTGATCAGTTTCAAAAGAAAAGTCATCTGCTACTTTTTTGATAATCAAGTTCTGATTTTATACATTAGGTGCATTGGAGGGAGTTTTACAAAGTTTGAAAAAAATAGTCCCTCATGGAAAATGCAGTATCTAGTTTTTTTTTTTTAAATCTTGACTCAGGAACTCAAAGTTTGTCCGTTCTTGTTTAAATCTGTCTTACATCAGTTCCCTAACCTTATGGAAGTGCAATACTAAATCCCCTTAAATAATTTTTCAAGCGAAAATGCCATACATAAGATAGTTTCTGCTTCTCAAATGTGAGAATTTTGCTGCTTTTCCTTATCTTAAATTATAGTAATTAAATATCTGTTAATATTGTGTTTATATCATATTAATATAAATATTAATATTGTGGTCAGACAAAACAAGACATTTGAAGATGTCATCTTGGTTTCTAAGAATTTGTGATGTTTTTTGCCGTTTTATTTCATTTCATATTTAAAAATTATTGTCAAATTGATCGATAATGAAAACAATAGCTAAAAGAAGAAAAGAGACTTGTTGAGTTTTAAGTGGATGGAGGTTGATTCACAGGATTATACGCAATATGTAGATAAAATGTAAATGACTAATTAAGGATTGTGTTGTGTACTTCTGTCAAAAGTGCATTTGGAGTCTGATTTCTGCACTGCAGGAAGGTGTTATTACCAGAGAGCAGCCTCAGCGTCACGCCAGTATGAGAGTTTTATCTGACTTAATCTGAAGAGCTCAGTGGCGTCTCATTAACAGTGCCCCACTCTCGATTGATTTAAGTTTCACTCTGTCAATAACCCAGTAGTTTTGTCTATTCAGGCTATTGGTTGCCTTGGTTTGCATAGCCATTTGCTTACACAGCAAATCAAGGAGCTGTCTCATTAATTTGCTATTCAGTCTGGTCCAGACTGGTCTCAGTGATGTTTCAGAGGAACGATGCTATGAAGAAGATGAATAATGAAACCAGAGTTTGAATCAACAGATGATTCTACAAAGGTTTAGAGAGATTTATGACTGGCAGGAGTGGGCAAAAATTCAGTATTAAAATTTCCTTATCTTTCAGTACAATTATATGTTGCCCAAAATAATGGCTCCCAAGCAAACTGGAATAATTGAAGTATACAGATTCTCTACTGAAGTTAAAATATCAATGCCACAGTGTAGATCCAATATAAGTGAAGTTACCACATTCAAAGTCTTAAGTGAAAGTGCATAAGTATTATCTCCCAAAAAAAAAAAAAAAAAAATCTCACACAGAAAAACAGGCCCTGTGATTGTTCATATATCTGTATTGTTGATATAGATGCATTAATGTGTAAGAAGCATTTTAATGTTACATTTTAATGCAGGTTGAGGTGCAGATAATTTTTAACTATTTGATATAATGATGGGCAGTTCATGTATAGCAACACATCACATTTTATAAAAATTATAATATGTTTTGTAAGTAAAATCTTTATGTGCAAAGTAACTATGATGAATAAAAAAGTACATTTCCCTCTGAAATGTAGCAGCATAGAAGTATAAAATAGCGCAATATGAAACTAGAAAAAAGTAAGTAAAGTAATTAAGTAAATATACTTACATACATATGTGAAGTGTTTTGACTGGTATAATACTTGACAGTTATGTACATAACAGAAACAATATCTTGATATTGATTTCAACCATAGTCTCCAACCTTCATGATTTCCCAGAAAAATGTTCTTTAATTATATTAAGTCTAAATAGATAATAATAATTAACTATAGAAATACATTTGTCATTGCAGTGAAGCTGATGTCGTCTTGTGAATCTGTAAGTACATTAGATTTTGTGTTTGGTTCTTTGGCAATATTGAAATGTATCTCTGCGTTACAGGATATATATGAAGTGTTTTGTTTGTTTGTTGTTTTCCATTATGGGGTTGTCTTGCCACTGCTGTTTATCAGAAACAAGGCCTCTCCGGTTGCTAAGGTGGGCCTGAGGCTCCCTGGCAGCCGAGAACACCTCCGGGCCCCAGAGCTCTGTGACGCGCTGGGAATTCCCCAGGGCCTGCATCTCCTACCAGCACCCTGCAGGATGGGATGCAAACAGGGATGTAAAGGATAGTGTAACCCAGTGCACTCACCTAGTTATTTTTATTTACTCAACATTTTTGTAAGGGAAATGGGTAATATTTTACTTTAGATGCTCTATTTACCATGTATAAGCAGTGTGCAGGCGTTTAATAAATGGTTTATAACATACCATAATGCAGTTGTACATGGACATTTTTAAGTGTTTATTAATGTACAGTATTTGTCAACCTATGAAGATATATTTTTATATTATTACAACTGGTTTTAATATATTGTTATTCATCATGTGTTTACACACCACTCTCCACTTATGGATTCCCATAGAGGGAGTTATAGTTGTTAACAAATACATTAATAAACACTTGTATCTGCTTATAACTAAATGTTGCTTGTAAATGCTTAACAGTGGGAATTAAAGTGTTGCCGGGAAATATATAGCACAAAATAAGTCATCGACTTTTTTTGATTCATTCGAGCATAAATCTGTAATTTTCTTAGAGTAAAATGCTGATTTTTTTCCTTATTTTGATCATCAACTGCAGATCTTTTTCCACATTTCCTTTCCCGCTTTATTCCTGGACATGAACTTAGTGGAATACCCACAACAATGCCATGTATTTGATTCATGCAGGTTATATTTTTCTGTTAGTTGCCGGGTGTGTTACTTACAATAATAACGCGCAATCTGACCAGGCAAAATATTTGGTTGTGTAAACTTCCTGAACAAACAGCTAAGGAAGTGTCAGACAGGATTGCCATTTGCTCTCCTGTGACTGGCTGTGACTGTTTTTACACCTTCCTTCTAAATAAGGCAGCAGGCTGCCAGGACATATGACCACCGTCCCGATTTGGGTTCTGGACACAGTATCCATCCATCCATCCCATGATTGCTCAACGCCAATGAAAGTCAAACACACACACACACACACACACACACACACACACACACACACACACACACACACACACACACACACACACACACACACACCCTCCCCTCCTGCAGGTCTCCCATGTGAGAAAGAGCTGTGTCAGGTCAGCCACAATTAGCCAGAGGAAGACCGAAAAAATAGGTTAGATTACCTTCAAAATAAAAGCAGTTAATATCAAAACTTGAGGAAAACATTAGGGACGTGCGACCCTCAGTTCCTGTGAGATGAGATTCTGTGTTAATTAAGAATTATAATCTTGTATACATTTTGTGATATGAAACATGACATTTAGGAGAGTACGGTGTCTGTGTTTCCGTTTACTATTATATATATTTTTTTTTTACCTCAATTACAAAACTTGCAGTTCAGATGTAGGCTTACCCCACCCTGAATACAGTCTTCTAGAGCTGCAACTAATAGTTATTTTATTCACGGTTAATTATTTCTTCATTTAATATTTTAACCCATCACATGTCTAAAACACATATATGGAATGCCATCACACGTCCTGAGAGGCCAAGGTGGTGTCTTCAGATGTCCTATTCTGTTCAACAACAAAAGAATCAATGAGATTCACTTCAAATGGTATAAAACATTGAAATAGCAGCAATCCTAGATGAAAATGTTTTAAATTAAAAAATATATATATATATATGATGTTGTATAGACTGAACCATTAGCCCGATCAATTCATCGTAAAATTAACCAACTGATAAATCTGAAATGAAAGTTATTACTAGTTGTAGCCACAGTTTGTCACTTCCTATTATAATAATTTAAATGGAGCTCACAAGCACTACAATCAGTGCTTTCATTTTATGACCTCATTATTTTAGCTAAATGTATTCATATCAGGATAAAGTGTATAAACAAGGCATTAGTAAGCTGCCAGAACAGCGTTACTGATCCTTGGCATAGATTTTACTCAGTGAAAGTCCACTGGAGTTGTTGTGTTTTGATAATGAGCTTTGGCTGACATTTTGGGCCAAATTCTCCCATGGGTGTTCAGTCTAGTTGAGTTTTGATTATTGAAGAGGCCCTGGGATATGATTCACGTGATTTGCATACCCATCAAACCATTCCATGACCGCTTTTGCCTTAAATGGAAGTATTTAAGGATGCTCTCTTAAATTTGCAGTTTATTCAATTGAGTTTGGAGGTTTTAGTAGATGAGGCAATGCACAGACTCACTTGGAGAGTTACAACCCAGTCACACCGATTAGGGTTTTATTTTGAAATATACCACAGGAAACGCTTTTTCTTATTCTGTCTGGCTTATTTTGACGCTAATGTGAAGGTGCAGCACCCCCCATCATTCCTATCAGAACTACTGCTGCTGCTGCTGCTAGGGTCCTGTAACTCTCCTCCTCCCATCTCCCACTTTTGATGGGGGGGTGCAGCGGTGAAGTCACAGTGATGTCATTTTAGGATGTGAGAGTCGGGGGCAAGGTGAGCTGGTTTTGCGTTGAGTGGTGTCCCCTCCACGGCCAGCGTTGCCTGTACAGAGGCGCGGAGCGGCGAAAGATGATCATCGCCACCGGCACCAATTCAAGCTCCGACGCGCTCTGTCCCTCTGCTCCTGCTCAGATCTCTGGCTATGGGGCCTTGATCTGCCTTGATCCCAAAATAAGCCTTTACCACCACCATGCCAAAGGACAGAAAACAAGAAGAGTTGCATTTTTAGGGCAGGTAACTTTGACCACGTGCCCCAAAGGTAAACTGGATGGCCATTGCGCAAAGGTGCCTCTACAGTATGTCCAGCGGGGCCAGGACGCACTGGACGCTGCCAGCAGTAATTGTACTGTGGACTTCTCTCTGGGGGATCGTTTCATCTTATCCGATTCCGAGCAGGACTAATGCGACTTTAATGGAAAAGAAGTGGGAGACCCTCTTCTCCCGCTCCTATCTGGGTATAACTGGGGGGAAATCGGAGCTGAACTGGGAGAGTGACTATTTGCAGGGCATCAAAAGAGTGCGGCGACTGTACTGCAACGTGGGCATTGGGTTTCACCTGCAGGTGCTCCCGGATGGCAGGATAAGCGGTGCACACAATGAGAACCAATACAGTGAGTTGCATCCGGGAAAGCGCTGGACCCAGAAAAAGAGTGTAACCCTATGCGCAGGCTGTGTAAAAGTTAGAGCGGCTCACTTGTCTTGCATGATATTTAATAAGAGGTGTCGGCATGGTTGAAAGTTTCCGAAAGCAAAAACTGTGTACTGAGCCTTACATCCGTGCAGTGCGAAATATCCTCCCAAGCCAAAAACATGACATGAATGCTTGGACCCAGTTTAGACGCTAACTTATTTTTACCCTGCGTCCCGCTGCAGCAGGACACACACACACACACACACACACACACACTGATCCCACTCTGCACGCTGTAAACTACACTCACACGGCATCATAATGTCTAATATGCAAATGGATGATGATTCCAACGGGCTAATTGAGCAGAGAGAGCATCATCCAGTCGCAGTGCACCTGCAAGGTTACACCCATCACTGCTGCATAGGCCAGTTAACTCGACTTTGTCCCCAGTCGCAGTGTGACACTGTCTCTGCTTTCATAACCTTATGTTTCGTTTAGGTCTAATAGAGATCTCCACCGTGGACCGAGGAGTGATCAGCTTGTTCGGAGTGAGGAGTGAGCTGTTTGTCGCAATGAACAGCAGAGGAAGGTTATACGGAACGGTACGTTTGTGCGCAACTCCAGAGTCTCTCTCTCTCTCTCTCTCTCTCCCTCTCTCTCTCTCTCTCTCTCTCACACACACACACGCACACATCCTGCTCAGTGTAAGATGAGTTCAAGTAGCTGCTGCATCCACGGGTTTATGAGCACTGTTGTGTTATTAATATGCTCTGATGATAGGGGGGTTTCACAGTGGGGTCCAAGGAGTCCCACTTAGAGAATGTATTAATGCCACAATCTTCTTCAATACCACACTGTCAAAGTGCCCCATTACAAATAAAAGTCCTGCAGGCAGAATTAAGTAAAGGTGCAGAAGTGATATCAACAATATGTAATTCAAGTGGTTCTCAAACTTTGTCACATCAAGGACCCTGAACTGACACAAATTAGACCACAGACCCCCATCGGATAAGATTTACTTTGTTTTATTACAGAAACAGTTGGAAACCCATGACCACAACACTCATACATTCTGTCATCATTACCTATGGATGGAATTATAGTGTAAATCGTTGATTCCCCTTTTTGCTGGGGACCCCCAAATACCTCCTTAAGGACCACTTGGGGTCCCCGGACCCCACTTTGAGAACCACTGAATTAAGTAATAAACATTAGTAGTAGTAAAGGATTATGCAGAGGAATAGCCACTGTTAGCAGTTATTAACATGTATTATTTGACTATTTTACTACTGCTGCACCGACCGAGAAGGTCCAAAATGGACCTAATTTATAGACTGGTCTATCTGACTAGTTTAATATTATATTTTATGAACTATCATTTCATTTTATGAACATTTTATCAACAAAGTAACTAGTGCCTATATCATACAAATGTAGGGGAGTAAAAAGTACAATACAAAATGGAAAGTAGCATAAAATGGAAATACATCAAAAAAGAACAAGACTGTACTTTTATAAGTACTCCAGTACTTGAGTAAATGTACTTAGTTACTTTCCATCACTGGAATCTGTATATACACATATGCCATTTTCTTCCTCACCACGTTAATCAAAGCAGATAATAAACTTAATCTGCCGTGGCAGTCAAACAGTAACAGACCAAATCATCATTAAAACCAATGACAGGCCAAATATGGCCTTTGAAAAGTAGGGCACCTACAGTATGACTGACTGTCTTTAATGTCTTAAGTCTTAGAGTCCTCGAATAAAAGACGATGTCTGTGTAATATTCATGTAATTTTAGGGACCATCGACACATCAGATAATACGGTGGGTCCTGATTTTTGTTTTGTTTTAATTTTAAAAAGTAAAACCTGATTCCAGTGAAACTAAAACTTCAACTTAGTGTGTGTTTAATATTACATATAGTATTTATTTGTATATATATATATATATACATGCGTTGTATATACTATACATAGAGTATACAGTGTATACAGTACGTGATATAGTAGTAAATGGTTTATAACTGTCCTCTTGATTTGTAAGGAGTCTCTAGGATGACTTTATTTTTGATTCATCTAAAGGAGACCAGCAAATAAAACACAGAAGGAATTCCTCTAAACTCTCAACATTTTACTTTTACCTCAATACATTTGTATAGTAACCTAAAGTAGCACCAAGTATCAAACTAAACGTAGTACTAAGCGTTTGTGCAGAGTCATACTCTTCTTTACTTATTCTTTGAAAAAGGCAGTTTCTGTTTAAGATCATATAACTTTGCCACTTTTGCATCTTTTTTATTTAGTTCAACATATGAGAAGTTTGGCTTCTTTTGTTGAATTGAAAAATATATTTTTATTGAAGTTATTGTAAAAGCAAGACTCATGTATCATATTGGCACCAGGGGTGGAAAATAACTAAGTGCATTTACTCAAGTTCTGCACTTAGTTACAGTCTTGAGGTACTTTATGCAAATGTACTTTTTACTCTGTACTTATCTGACATCTTTAATTAATTGTTGACTCAAGTTATTAATAACAAAATGCAACCAACTGATAAATTATGTATTATTATAGAGTAAGCTAGCCAGCAGTATATCATCACAATTAGCCCCACTATTACCAGCTGCAACATTAAAGTCATGCTTACGTCCACAGTTATAACCAGTGATACGTGTGATTCTGAAATAGGCCATTCAGTGCAACGAGTACTTTTACTTTTGTCACTAAATTGTTAAAATTAGATTTTAATACTTATTCACTTTTACTGCACGCTCAAGTTTTTGTAACCGAGTATGTCTACACTGTTTACACCTTCACTTACTTCAAATAATATGCATTTCATGGGGTACAGTGTTAAACTTTCAGATAGTTCACAACTCAGCCATAATGTTTCCATCTGTCCCACTGCTGTATGCTTAGCATTTAATAACTGCTTATTCAGTTGCACTTTCCCTTTGGTTTAGTGTTAATATTTTAATTTATTCTGGGATTTTTTTACGAGTTCAGCAGTAAAAGCAGTTAGGCTGGTATCCGCATTTCAAAAGGACATTTCTTTTGCAACAGCATGCCACCTCCTCCAGTTTCCCTCAAAGCTTTCTAAGCAGGCTGTTTGCCAAACTAAAGGTCACGTGGAGACCATGCATATGTTGTGATGTTCATCCTGTGTCTGTCAGGAGATTTATTGACCCCTTGTCGCTCTCTTTTTTTTTCTTTTTTCTTTTTAGAGAGTCTTCGGGGATGAGTGCAAGTTCAAGGAGACTTTGCTGCCCAACAACTACAATGCCTATGAGTCTTTTGTTTACAAGGGGTTCTACATCGCCCTCAGCAAGCATGGCCGTGTAAAAAGAGGCAACAAGGCCACCACCGCCATGACTGTCACACATTTCCTCCCGCGACTATGAGAGAAACTGGCAATAACTCAGTAATTTGCACATGTGGATGTTCTTCCAGGTAATATAGAAATACATAGTCATGATATACACACCAATGGACTGCATAAGAAAACAAATATTTATTCTGTTTATAAATATGTATATTTGGATAGCTATCTTTGTATATGTATGCCATACTGTGCTGCTTATTGTTTTTATGGACGGGGAGAGTTGAAGCCTTTGCCTGTCTCACTTTACCTTGGTGCTTGCTGTAACTGAACTATGTGTCACTTCCTTTTTTGAGATGGAGGATGGGCTATATCCTGTGCTTTTAAAGAGTGAAATGAATACTTTTTATTACCTCAAAGAACCACTTTACTAGATTAAGGGATGCATGGACTTTTGCTCAAATATCTGCTAAGTTTATCATTTCTTTTGAACCTTTGAGCGCTTGATGGCTCCCTGCTCGATCGTCCATGTCTGGCAGTGAGGGAAACTTAAATGCACTACCTTTGCTGCACGATTTAAAGGTGCCTTGGTGTTCCCACTTGTGGCCCCCTTAAACTTGCATGTAAGAGACACCTGCTGGAGTCAGAAATAGGGCTGACACTCCGGAGAGGGCCTCAGGAGGGGAGGGGGGGTTGACTATCTCTGGTTTATTTTCTTTTCTGTAATTAGATCGATTAAGTAATATACAATCTGTGGTCGAGACCAGAGAACGGTCAGCCATAGAGACTGGCGAGAGGCCATGAGTTTGACTGTGCGGCATAGCCAGCAAATAAACAGGGTGGAATACATATCTATCCAAGCATGGAGAAATTTTTAGTTTGGCCCTGGCCTGCATCTGCACAAGAATCAACTGAGCAGATAGAGCGCACAGTAGAAATGTACCTGCATTGACTTGGACAGAGCTCCTGCAGTAAAGTGGGTTGCTGTTTTTGAATCGCAAAGCTTTAGCTGCTTTCGAAAATGATGTCTTCTGTCCATGAAACCAATGAAAATCGATGTAAATAGTCGCAAACGTAAAAGAAGAATTCAGGAGCTTTTTACGCTGCTTTGTCGCAGTTGCCTGGACGAGGCAAAAAGAGTTCAGGTTGCACAGTGAACCATCGATGATGGTGCCGAAATGTTTTGGTAGGAATCGGCCCCCATGTGTTTCTTTCTTTTACTTTGTCGTTGTGTGTTCGGTGGAGTATGTGCGTGCCCTGGGCTGTTTCCCCTGATTGTCTGTGTGCTCTGCAGCAGCACTGCAGTGGCAGCGAGGTGTTGGAGCTGGAGGCAGATAGTTTTTAATGTAATTAGGGATGAGTCAATCATTTGCCCTGAAGGACTAAAGGACAGTGCAGTTGGTAGAATGGATGCACCCTGTAAGATTTTTAGATAATGTCTTCATTTCCATTGATTGTTGGCTTGATTTTAAACATTTTAGAAGGTCAGAGTTAATAAATTACAGCATCTTTTCATAAATATATATATATATATATATATATTTATATATGATGTAGAAGGAATACATAGTAGCAGTTTGTTTACAAAGCTGAAGTTGCACCTTGCTTTGCAGACTTACTGTTAGTATGTGGACAACAATCAGTTTTTCTTGCCTCACGTAATGTTTGAGAATCTAACAGCGTGCATCTTCCCGTGTAGTTTCTGCAGCTGTTTACTTGAGAAAAAAAACTGAAGCCTGCTCCACCATCAGCCTCCATCCGCTCTTGTGTTTAGAGAGGAAGCAGGACTATTTAAATCCAGGAAAGACGTATGTAAGGGAGCCGGCCCGCTGCCTTTGTTGTTCGTCAAACCCCCTACGGGAATGTGGATCTGCCAGGATGACAGGCAGCCTCCTGCATACCTGAGCACCCCACCACCACCCACCTCTGCTCGTCTCTTATACCCCCCTCACCTCACCACTCACCCACTGCAGGCAGAGACCTTGGGATTCCTGCTGTAACCCAGGAGCTTCCTCCTCTCCTTTCAGCCTTTTTTAGTTCAAGGTCAGAGTCACGGACCAGCCTTGGCCCCAGCCCCAGCGGCCGGGGTGGTCGGCTATATGAGTCGGACTGCTTCCATGAAATAGGAACTTGAAGTGCTTAAACCAACTTTATTTTATAATTAAACACAATATAATTTAGTGGACTGATAGCGCCACAGTTGGTCTCCAACTGACTGGTAGAAAAACACAGCTCTCATAGTTCCCTGCTTCATGATCTACAATATTTCTGAAACAATCCTGCGTCTTTCTCTGAATTCAGAGCCCCACCTCTTTAAAATGCACCTCTACAACATGCATGCCCCTCCCCAGAAATATCCCAACACAAGTGGAGAGGAGGGGACATCTGCAGAGTTAATGCAGTGTGTGAGGAGCAGGCAGAGTCACGCAAAGCCTCACCTCTCCTGCTGCACTCAAATCCTGCGGGACGGCTGCCCGGCCATCCTCAGGACGTGCCCTCTCCTGCTGCTGCTGCTGCTGCTGGGCACTGCCTCAACCCCAAACACCTCTCACCACATACTGACACAGTATCACCTGCTGCTCAACTGTTGTCTGCCATGCACAGATCCATTCATACCAGTATTCTTCCCACAGATGAATCTCCTCCTCTTTTTGTTCTGAGGATGTTTTCTTTTTCTCCAGTGCTGAGGCTCCCATGACGCAGAGCAAATTTCACTCAAAGTTTCAAAAAACTAAAAAAGACTTGTTGCTGTTGTAGACGAGGCTGCATGCAGTACATTTCTGTGTTGGTAGGAAATGTTCAGCATTTTCAACCGAGGAAGGTGTAGAAGTAAATTCTGCATGCGCAGCAATGAGTGCTTCTAACCCGGTCAAGATGTCTGACGTCACTAGTAGCACCTTATTAACAACATCTTGATTATATAAAGACGTGAGTTTTCTCACATTTCTGTCAAAAATAGAGCTGGATCCCTAAAAGAGTGAACATTTGTGTCTAAAACAAAAAGCTCACCTTTCAGCTTTGACCAAAAAAATTTATCCAGATTGATCTGTTGTTTTTTTTCCTTCCACATCTTATCATAGATCAAATTTCAATTAATTCAAGGTGAGGATCATCTTTTTTTAAATAATGTTTAATGTATTATTGGCATGCCAGGGCCCTGAGTTTGATCAGGGGTGTGTGCTTTATGTGTTTTGTTTTTGTTCGTTTTTAACTCCTGCTCTGAATGGGAGTGAGCCTCCACTCTATTCCTCTCATCTCTGTTGTCATATACCTCACCTTCTGCCTTAGTTTCGGTTTGCTGATGACTGTAAATTAAGAAGAAACAAACTCCAGTTATTTGTTTCTGAAAACAGACAATGCTAAGTAAGGATATTAAAGTTTTTTCCTTTTATTTTTGTACGTATGTGCTGTGCACAGCAGTCTACTGTATTCCTGAGATACCAATAAAAGTTTGTTTTTTTTAACTGCTTGCTGGTAAAGTGTAATTCCATCTGTGGTATCTGATGAACTCTCATGTAACTGTTGAATCTATGGATGGAAGAAGTACTCAGATACTTTACTAAGTAAAAATACTACAATAACAATTTAAAAATACTCCTTTGCATTCAGAAATATTATCGACAAAATGTATCTAAAGTATTAAAAGTAAAAGCACTCGTGCAGAAAAATGGCCCATGTGAGTGATATATTAATCGATACTATTAGATTGTTAATACTGATGCAGCAATGCATGTCTCATATCATTCTTTATGGAAAATATAAATATGAAAAGTAGCTGTAGCTCTGAAATACTGTAGTAAAGTAAAAAGTACAATATTTCCCTCCCAAATTTTTAAAGAGCATGAAATAGAAATACTCAAGTAAAGTATGAGGACCCCAAACTGTATAGAAGTACAATTAAGTTAAGTTCCACAACTGGTATTTATTGTGGTGTATATGTAACAGTTAGTAAGGATGTGAAATATCTAACTGCACTAAATGATCTTGATTTCCTTCAGCTGGAAGTGGGTGGTGAGTTTAATTCTCTGGAGGAATTTCAAGACAAACTTTTGAAATGCCAACCTCCAGGAACATTCTCTATAATGGTGCACAGTTAAATGTGTCCTACGCATCCAAAAGTGCAGTTTTGCCAGTCTCAAGCACAGTAACTTTCCAGGAAGTCACTCACAGCTTCGCTGAATGAGGGCGTGGCTCCCTCTACTGGAGGAAGAGTGGAAATGATGAGTTGGGCAGGTGCGTAAAAGCAGCAAATAGAACTAACTTCAAACTTTGACTATATACAAAATATATTGCAAATTCTTTAATCAAGAATTGTGAGGTTTGCAGAAACTGCAAACATCAGTTGAGCTCATACACAACTAAAAATGATTATATTTTATCCCTGATTAGATTAAAATATCCTTCTGTATTCGTATTATTATTTTTTATATATTGACCAACACACAATGTTTCCAGCTCCAACATAACCCTGAACTGGTGGACCATTAGGAAATAGTCGTAAAGATGGATGAGTCAAGACGTGTCACCAAAAATAAGAGTCCTGTTGTCTGACCAAGAGTATCGGGATAAACAGACAGAGGTGGAAGTGGCCCTTCCGCTGCAGCAAACCCGCACATCTGCTTTGGGGGCGAGTTTCTTTTTTTTACGCAAAGGATGTGAGCAGGAGTGGCACTCAGGGGGCTTTAAATAGGAACTGTCTCCAAACTTTGGGACAACAGAGCATCTGAAAACTCCCAGCAGCTCTCAGTGGAAAGCACCGGTTTTGCTCCAGGATGGACGTCAACAGGAGACTGGGGATGAGGGACACTGTGCTGGCGCTCTTACTCGCTGTCCTTCAGGGATTTCCTCTCGGGGAAACGGCCCCGAATCCATCCCCGCTGGTGGGATCCAACTGGGGGAACCCGAGGAGATACATTCACCTGCAGACATCCACAGACCTCAACAACTTCTACTTGGAGATCAGATTAGATGGCACTGTGCGCAAAACTACAGTCAGGAGTTCATATAGTAAGCGTTTTTTACCGTTGCTGTCTTTTTTTTAAAGTTTATTTCTAGTGTGGTATATGAAGGTCTGTTTAACACCTCTTTCTCCCCTGCAGGTGTGATTTTACTGAAAGCTGAAACAAGGGAGCGCATCGCCATCCTCGGCGTGAAAAGCAGCCGTTTCCTGTGTATGGATTTGGAAGGCAACCCGTTCAGCTCTGTAAGCCAATACTTATACTTTCAGGTCGATTGATTGCTACTTTCAATTCAGTCGAACACCTAGACTTAACTTTTAATTTTTAGTTCGTCTAATTTGGCACCCTTCTGAGGTTTTACGCATCGTTTTAACGCCACTTTCTATGGGTCTTTTACGCACAATCATACTGCAGCTATAGGTTGTCTTAACATCAATTTATTTGGTTATATGTGAATTACTCAGCTCGACTCATAGTTACCATTAACTTTATCTATCCTCTTATCTATTTTTGCATTGATATTTGGCACCATTGCAGGGATTTACGCATATTTTTAACACCGCTTTTTATACTTTTACGCACAAAATTTACTGCAACGATAGGTTGTCTGAACATGAAATCATTCATTGCATTTCTTTTTTCATAATTTCATTCACACCAAGTGAACAAACTGCTAACATAGTGGCGAAGTTGTTTTACTTTTCTGTAGTAGTTTCTCTTCCGTTTATTAAAACGAGAGATCATTACCGAAACAAGGCAGATGAGGAAAGTCACAGTTACCTATGGAATGAAAACCCTTGAAAAGTGAGAAAATATATCAACTTGATTTGATCACTTTTATGTGCAATATTCTTGCGTATATTTGCAAAACAGTTTTATTTGACTTACCTCTTAAAGACTAACAAGTGGGAAAGTACGATTATGTGATTGTTTAATTAATAAAACGCCTTTTTATTAGTGGTCATAAGCCTATTTAGTTAAATCCAGCATATTCAGTGTATCAGCCGATTTGGGGATGATTATAATGATATTTTGATACATATAAAAGTTTGTTAATAGACAAAACTGATGTTTAATGTCTTGCATTTAGAGAAACAATAGGATATTTCCATAATGTAGTTTGGTTTCCTCCTTCCCCCTCTCAGCCCATCTGCCTCAGAGACGACTGTCTCTTCAACCACAAGCTTCTGGAGAACAACCGGGACGTGTACTACTCCAGCCGCACCGGTATCCTGTTCAACCTGGAGGGCTCCCGGCAGGTGTACTCAGCGGGTCAGAACCTGCCGCAGACCTCCCTCTTCCTGCCCAAGAAGAACACGGTGCCGCTGGAGCGCCTCCTGCTGCACAGGGAGAAGAGGAACCAGGTGGTGGATCCCTCCGACCCGCACAACGTCTACCTGGGTCAGACAGAGGAAGGCTCGGACTCCCGGGCCGTGCCGGAGGACGACGCAGAGCTGGAGTTGGAGGTGGAAGCAGGGGACGACGGACGCAACGTGTCCCGGGAGACGCCGCTGGCTCCGTCTACCCACGACCCTTGGAACGTGCACTCGTCCAACCCAGCCAGCCCTCGGACCTCCGGGACCATGGGGTGACTGCGAAGTGTGGGCGCTCCTTTTACCTTACTATAAGTGAGTTCAACTTTAAGCTGGTAGTTTATCATCATACGAGACAAAAAACATAAAACATCACAAGTTATTTTTGAAAAAAACTGAAAGGAGAGCATTCACGTTGCTCCTTCTTTTCACACTGTCTTAATTACAATGTGTTTTCTGCCATCAATCGTTCAGAGAAACAGTGTGTTTATACACTGAATGTACAAAATATTAGACTTGACTTGCAGCCCCTTTTGCACAATCCATATTGTCTGAAAGCCCAAAACTCTTCTGCTTCTGTTAATTGAACATCTCGTGCTCTGAGATCATAGGTATAATAAGTTAAATCAATAATGGATGTGTTTTACCTGGATTTTACTCATCAATGATGAATATTTTGTACATTCTGAAGCAGGTTTGGTGATTAATGGAGGATATGTTACTTCACCACATCAAAAAATGCTGTTATGAGAAATCTGGTAACTTTTAACAAATTAGTTGTTTAAATGCCAAGATGAATGATCCAAATCCATTTCCCATCTCCATCCTTTATAATCAGCATGCATACATTGTCTTTGTTTCTCTGTGGTCTCTTCTCATTGAGGTTTTTACAGCTGGTCTGAGAAACCCACATTTCAGTGACATCGATTTTATCTCAAAAGACAGAAGCCCGACTTAGCCTACCTCTGGAGGACTGAAGGCCCTGTCTAACTGATGTGAAACTAGGCAGGCATGATTTCAAACAAAAAAATATATGCATGAATATAACCAAGAGATGCATTTAGTAGAGTTAAGATGAAGTTCTGCCTGTATTTTGAAGTCCTAAGTTTACTGACTTGGATATAGAAGATTTGAAGTTAGTTTAGTGTTAGATTTTGAACCTAAAAAACAGTCGTTCCAAGAACTACATATCACTACAATCACTTCCAGTATCCGATATATTTGTATTTTTTTCCACCAATAATACATCCTATAATTCATGACTTGAAGGGATATAACTACAAGGTAAACAACCTTTTACAGGGCAGTGATCTTGATATCAAATCTGAACTCTTGCTATGTAATTTTTACAGGTGCTGGGCACCACCAGCAAACACAAAAAAACAGTCCCAAAGAGTATTTATTTATTTAAAACCATTCCTTTAGTGTTATTTATGGTATTTATACGAATGCTTTTACAAGTTTTAATTACATTTAAATGTACATATAAGAAAACATGGTTTGTCTTTGAATGTATGAGTAGAAGTTGTGGATGGAGTGTTGCTTGAATTTGGGACAAAATAAACTCATAAAGGAAACATGGTCTGTGTTGTGTGTTATTTTATGCAAACCTAGGCTTGTGTGCTTGTGGAGTCTTTAAACCCCGTGTGCTGTGTCATTTGATAAAGACAACATGTACTATGCGAAAAGGAAGTCATGAATGTGTAAGCAGGTTTAACATTGACCCAGTTACTGTGGAGTTCCACTCATTAGCTGAATATCCTGCACTTTTACACCTCCTCCGCTTAATTAGCAAACAGGTACATGAGCTACATCCCAGTCGTGTCACCTAAAAATACACTTTAGTGCCCTTTGTACTTTCTCTAACTGCCAAATTGGTCATTGTCGTTCATTAACCTTTGACGGAATAGTTTGACATTTCCCCCATTGCACTAGAGATTCCAGGACTTATACTGTTCCCAGCCAAGAAATAGTCCAGTCACAGAATACAGCACAACACAGGCAACATAACCCCGCTGAAACATGACACATTATTTTTACATATCAAACTATATTTAACGTGATAATCTCTGAACTTTAGAGGTGTTTTTGGGGTGATTTTATTATAGATACAGATGTAGACTTAGCCAGATTGGCAACAGCTATAACTGATTTATTGTTTAAGTCCCTTGTTTAGCAAAAATGTAAAACATTTATTGGAGCTAGCTTCTTAAATGTGAAAGTTTGCAAGTTTCCCTAATTTTCTATGATAGCAAATTCACCATATTTGGGTTTTCAACTGTTGATTTGATATTAAAGCAAGCTGAATGTGTTATCTTGGGCTTTGAGATTTATGATGGGCATTCTGCCACTGTTTTCTGTCATTTTATAGACTACAAAATTAAAAAGTTATTAAAAAAATAATTTTCACACCTACTGATAATGCAAATTATTGGTTGCAGCCTTAAAAGTACTTGTATGATGTAATAATTGCAACTTGCCTGAGGCTGGAAGCAGTTTGCATTAAATAACTACAACATTTAAGGTATTAAACTAGATTTTGACTGAGTCCCTTCATAAGACACAGTTACGAGATAGAGGACAGAAGACCCGTCATAGTCGATATTTAACTTCAGTGGTGCAAATTTCTATCAGATTATATAGACCCAAATAATACGGAGTAAACCAGAGACTTTTGGGCTCCTCAGTAGTTGCTCACTTGATAATTTAGCCCTACTATAAGAAAGCAAATGGGAGTATTTCCCAACATGTCAAACTGACTGCTTTAAGAGCAGCTGTTAAGACTTTCTAAGATGCTTCAGCAAGATGCTGTACTACTGCTCTGTGAGGATGAATGCACGTCTCTCAAACCTGTTAACGCTCTGCACAGCTCAGAGGTGACAGTTGTACAGATCCCAGAGGTGCTCAAACTTTTCCCACTCACTCAGGATGAGAAAAATGATCCGTATCAGTTCTTAAAGATAAGATCCATCACACTCTGAGAGCCTTTCAGATCAGGGATACCAGTGTGGATTGTGTGTGTTTGCTTGCACCTGGTTACTAGCAGTGGTGGAAGAAGTATTCACATCTAGTAACACAGATTAATAATCCTTCCTTAAAAGGAAAAGCCCTGCTTTCAAACCCTTACTTTAGTTAAAAATGCAACAGTTGTGTCAGCAAAACATATAGGTATCAGAAGTAAAAGTACTCTTAATGCAGCAGAATGGCCTCTTTAGGAGTTAGATTGCTATATATAATTTTACTATAATGTTATTACTGATTTATTAGCATATAGGCAGAATTTTAATGATGTAGCTGTTTATATTTATAAGTATGCATGAGACTTTTTTGTTAAACAGAAACTCAACAAAGATTCAGTCTTGTCATCTTATATTGCACAAGTAAAATGAGCAGCTCTACAGCAACACAGGAGACGCATCAACTTGAAAATGCCACACTCACCAACAGTGTTCAACAATACAATAAATAGTCTGACTTTGGTATAACATGATAAAAGAGGCAATAAAATGAATCATATTAAATGTGTAGTATGACACATAAGTCCTTACTGGCCTACAGTTGGAGGGATGATGGAATGGTTTGATAATACTGTACTGCACAACTATTTTGACTATTGATCCACAGGAAAACACTATTAATTACTGACAAAACATAATTTACCCTGTGCATTGTTGAATTTAGTCACCTGTGGTAACTTTGAGGTTTTTTTGCCTTTTATTTCCCTTTAGTGTTTGTGGCTGTTTTGTTATACGTCAGATATACTGTGTATCTGCACAGACAGTACAGACCCTGCACACATAAAAGGTTTTCCTCTACTATTCAACAGCTGTGAGGTTTTCCAGGTGGTCCTTTCTGTTGGTGAAAACACATCGAGCAGCAGAGAGGACCGGGCCGGACTCGGACTGGCTCAGAGTGAGAATAAAGCGACTGATGCCGGTGTTTGGACAGGGGGAAAAAAGGTGGGACATCTTCACCCCTGGAGGCAGAGAGCACTTTAAGTCCTCTACAAGGTGCCTGATGGCTACACGGATGTAGGCGCCGTGGCTCACGACCAGAGCGTGGACTGACAGTCCCTGCAGACCATCATCAGCCAAACCACCAGAGGTGACGTCCGAGGCAGCTGCTGCCGTCTCATTTGCAGCGTCTCCGGATGGTGACGCTCCTGTAGAGTCATCCGGCCCTGACGAGCCGTGTTCATCCAACATTCGCTTGAAAAGGACTTTGAGGAATTTTTTGAATCGCAGCTTCACCTGGAAGCAAGGTGACATGATCCAAAGCTAAGACATCAAAAAGATTCCTCAACTCCAGCAGGTTTGAGAGCTCGCGACAACTACCAGCAAATGGCAGTGAGTCAGAAACAGAACAGAGTCTCTGTTTTCTTTGTTAGTTAAAAGAGGAAATTAGGGCTGAAATGATTAATAGACTAATCTGCAACAATTTTAACAATCAATTAACTGTCATTTTTCAAGCAAAAGTGCTCAAATTTCGCTGGTTGCAGCTTTTCCAGTGACGACATGCTGCTTTTCTTTATTGTTCATCATTGTAAATTGAATATTTGGATTTTGAATTGTTCATCGAACAAAACAAGACATTTGAAAATGTCAACCATTTTAGGGAGGAATTCATTGACATTAGAACAGCAGCATGAGCAGACACACATTGTCGCTGTCAGCTGAAAACCATGTACCTCCACATTTGGTGAATTTTAAACTTTCACAGAAGCTAAGTGCTCCTTTCAGGTGGAGAACCTTCTCCTACATCATAAGCTGATATAACACTACCCTGTCGCAAAGCTCAACACAAGGCTGTTCATCTTGTGTAATGAAAAGTTCACATTTTTAAGATAAATGATTGTTTTTAACTGGTATATAAAAGTCTACTACATTGAGTATTGCAGCTGATAACCATACAGAAATAGTTTCACAATGCAATGCCCCAAAATGAACACTACATGGTGCTGTTGTACAAGCAATACTCTTTTGCCCTTGAGGTTCCAAGTGTCTGTTTTCTACTGTGATTAAATCAGTACCCTAATGATGAATCCTGACTTTAACTGACTCACCTGGTCTAAAGTCTCTCCTCCTGGTGGTGTGTAGTCACGGCATGACTGGCCGGCAGCATTGGCCATGTTCTTCAGATCCTCTTTTGGACGTCCTTCAGCAATACCAAAACCCTGCGTGAACAACAAAACCACAATTTAGAGCTCAGCAAAAAAAAATGCTGTAGTTTTAGATGTAAAGCTGTGATATTTTGGATGTAGTATAAAGCCAATAGATCTTACCCTCTCTCTGAGTAACGGCTCCAAAACCATCTCCATGCCAGAACAGTGAGTGTTGTTCCTCAGAATTATTTCAGCTGTCTGATGGAGGAAATGGAAATTACTGACTCGAGACATTTAAAAGTGCCAAAAGAATCTGTCATGGACAAACTAAAACGTCACTCATACATTGTCAGCACCAGTGAGTCAAAGCCCATAGAGACATGAATGTTCACGCAACTATTTCATTTCTGGTAGTCATTCACATGCATCCTGTTTTTGTCTTGTACTTCACAATTAGAAGAAAGCAACAGTAACATTTTACTAGGTTGACTGAAATATTTGTTCCTGATGGGAAACTTACGCACTGGCTCCCATTACGTCTAAGGAAGGATCAAGTATCACACACAGTACTTACTGCTCATTCATAGTAAAATGCGGAGATTTGAAGCTCCAACTGTGACACAGTGGTGTGCTGAGAACCTCCAAAATAAAATGTTAAGTAAAAGCAAGCATCATTCTGCTCAGGTCCGATAACGGAGCTTCTTTTTGCATCTTGGTGCTCAACCCTTCCTATGAGTTAACTGTGGGTTATTCAAAAGAAAAGTTTAATTTGTCAACAATTGTTCTGATGACAGAAACTGGTGCTAAGCATTACTGACCTGTGCTGTTAGTATCACTGTATGAAATATGGAGGCAAATTATCACACAAGAGTTTGTTAAGATTTCGATTCTTCATTAAAAGGAAACAAATGTGTGAGGTCTGACTGGAGAACACAGGCCAGGTCTGGAATCACTTTAATAAAAAGGTCACTGATGTAAGGCTGTTGCACAATGTTGGTTTTGAAATAAAGACTTTACTTCTAGGAAATTTAATCAACCCACATGAGAAGCTCCTCCAACGACATATGAGGTGCTGCAATTTATGCTCATACCCTGTTTATGATATCTGGGTTCTCATCATGCAAGT
This sequence comes from Seriola lalandi dorsalis, assembly GCF_002814215.2. NCBI lineage: Eukaryota > Metazoa > Chordata > Actinopteri > Carangiformes > Carangidae > Seriola > Seriola lalandi. Next base: position 52,756 of record NW_019525057.1, read on the forward strand.
ACATTTAAATGTAAATCAGATAAATTATTGGATCAAGTATTATCAAACCTCATGACTACTAGGTTTACAAGAATACAGCTGGCTTTATTTTATGTTTTTATGTCAACAAATCCCATGAAAAGACCAAAACCAACAATGTGTTTGTCTGTCTCTGTACTTTCTGACTTTCCCAGTCTGTCTGTGCCACTGAGCCCCAAGCTCATTTGTTCCTACTCAAGATAAATATCTTTTTCTTTTTTATTCATGTCAAAAAGCTCAGTTATTTCCTAATACAGCTGGGCACTATAGTTTTTAGAAAACATTACTAAGTTAACAGGAACAAATAGTGCATTTGTTGGTGACTATTTTCTACAGTGGATTACTACACCTTTGGTCCTTTAGTGAATATTCCAGTCCAGCTGCAGGACAGTGTTGGTGAAATTGCAGAGTGTGTGTGTGTGTGTGTGTGTGTGTGTGTGTGTGTGTGTGTGTGTGTGTGTGTGTGTGTGTGTGTGTTCATAGTAAAGAAGGAAAATGTCACCCAGTGTAACAGTGTGTTTCATTGATGAGTTTTTCACAGGTTTTGGAGAAGAATTATGGCACAGAGGACTAAGACATATAAGGCTTTAGATACACAGGTAATAGTTGTTAGAAGATAGATCATTGTTATTTTTGGTCTTTTCATGGGATTTGTTGACAATAAAAAAATTATAAAATATCACCAGCCTTATTCTATAATATGGCAACAGCACCACACAGACACATAACAAATACACAGCAGTTAACAGTTCACTGTCACCAAATATCTGTGATATCCAGATGGTACTTGTTATGGCCAGTTGTCAGCTGCTTCTGTCAGTCATTTTTCTCTTGGTAACCCAACAATACTGCCCAAATTAAAAATGTAGGCGTCTTACCTGTACAGCCCGTTGTAAATTACTGGCAAACACATTGTTGAATGTGATGTCTTTGAGGTATTGTCCTACTGCTTCACCCTGCTGCAGACCTGTCTCAGACAGGGGAGTGTCCACACCTTGACCTAAAAATACAAAGTACACAGTGTTTTCAGTCTGTGCAGTAAAGTATAAATACAGTATCTGTACAGTGGACTGTAGAACAAGTTGCACAGATTAACAAATCTTTTACTTGAGTAAAAGTATCAATCAAAATCATATGTAAGTAGAAGTGCAGAAGTATTATCAAAATGTACAGTATCAATAGTAGAAGTGATATGCAAGTGGACTCAAGTGTAACATGTAAGGATATTTTAATGCTGTAACACACATCTTTAACCTGAAGCTGAATTCATGCTTAGATGCAGGTTACAGAAATTATAACGTACCTTGCAGGAGCTTTTCCCTGTTGTACTGTGTTTCCCCACTGTGTGAAAACATAGCAATGTCGCCGAATTAGCTTAAACATATAAATATCTTTTAGCGGTGACAACAAAGTCGTTCTGTAGTCACATAAACAGCTAAATTAAGAGGACTGCCACACACTGTTCATATTAAAGTTATTCGTCTTGTTTCTGTTAACTAACCGTTGAGCTTCACATTCAGCCGCCATGCTGCTCTACCAACTGACAAGACATACTGCTGATGTAGAACAGACTAACATTACCGGTTCATTCGTGTTCAAGTACTCTGGAAATATGTATAAGGAAAATTAAGCCGGTAACGAATCACTTACTGTCTTATGAGCGTTAAACTAAATGTAAACATCTTCAGCAGCGGATCACGAGACACTTCCCGGTTGGTTCATCTGCAATTACAGTACGTAGCCTCTTGCGTCATGACGCAAATCAAATCGCATTGCAGAGCTGCGTAAAGAACATAGGTGCGTTCGAGATCGACTTCGGCTGACTTCGTCTGACTCTTCGTCTGACTTCGTCTGACCTGATGATCAACGTGAACTCCCGGTGACTTCAGGGGCGGAGAGAGAGTACACCTGTGTCACAGCAACAGGTTGCCCACGTCTAAACAACCTATTGCGGAAAAACTGTAGAGCTAATCAATGTTTTTTTTTCTTCTTTATTTTATGTTTAAAGTTTTTAGTGTTACCCTCAATATGTCAGACATCCAAACCTATTCACCTATTCAGGTCAGACACAAGTTTACCTAGATTTTATTTAATGTGTCAAAAGTAAAGTAAATGTAAACAAATATCTATTTCTGAGAAATCTATTCTTAAGGGTAGTCTCACGAAACATGCTGAGTTTACCCTTGGAAAACAACAAAGCTCACAATGAAGTCAGATGGCAGCACTGCAAAGATATAAACAAAAGACAAGCAACACTACACCCCTACCAATATTAGTACAATTCATCCTAACCAGAGACTTCCATCTGTGGAGCTAGATATTCTGATGGTCGGGTGGTTGCTGGGGTCAGGGAAGGAGGCCCTAGGCTTAGCCGGACGTTTGTCAGCTGTGCTCCATCACAGATGTCAGAAATCCTCAACCATGTAATCTCACTGAGAACTGGTGACGCCACAGGTAACTGGTGACATCCCGGGTGACGTCACCAGCTGTTCACTAAGAACTGGTGACGTCACAGATGACGTCACCAGTTCTCACTAACAGAGGTTGTAAATAGAAGCCATAACTGCTGTCAGCGTACATCCACAATCCCACAGAGGACATGTGGAAATACCCCAGCGGTCAGTGGGGGCCTCCGCACGAGCCCCAAGCTCGTGTCTCGGAGGCTTCGCCATTGCCCGTCTGTGGAGGCAGCTAGCTTGACGTTCCCCTCGGCCCGGCGCCGAGCCAAGCCAGCTGTCCAGGAGGCCACTAGCCCCTCTCGGCCCGGTACCGAGCTAAGCTAGTGGCCATGGGAGGCAGCTAGCCTGACCCCCCTACCACCCCACCACCCCCGGCCCTACGCGGCGTCGGGGATTGTGAGGCGGCGGGGGGGCTAAACTAGCTGCCGTGGGAGGGAGTGATAACCTGTGACGTCACCAGCTCTCAGTGAGATCACATGTGGCTGACGAATTGTGACATCATCTGTAATGGATGATTTTACTTATTGGCTAGTTTTAGATGATTTTAAACAAAAAGGTTATTCTGTTATGATATTTCATATAGTAGTAGTAAGGTCAAATAAGTTCAACGGTCAACAGTGTTAAGATATTTAGAATTTGTTTTAATTTAATTAGTGGAAATTAACTTTTTAGGTACTACACATTTATTGTGTAAAGCGTGTTTTAATCATCTCCAGTGTGGATATCTGAAATATTTGGGATGATGAAACAAGAACCAATGATCCATCTTTATTTCCACCAAGCTTGCAGGCAAATTTTCATACCAAAAACTTTTCTTATGAAAATAAGTTTTTCTTTTATCCCAATGCTACTTTGTTTCTTGTCTTTCTCAGGTTGGATATGCATGTCTGACAGTAATACCAGAGAGAGTAAAGCAGTAGCACTTTTTCTCTTACCACTTGTCCATGTTTTTAGTGATTTAGTCGCCCTCTGGTGGCTACAGGGAGGTAGGCTCTCACTAAAGTAAAGGCACAATCCAACAGACTCATTAATTCTACAGAGAGGTAGATCGAACGTTGTGAGGAAGAAGACAAATAAACCAGTCACTTGATTTTAGCCAATTTATTGAGCACAATTTTTTTGAGGTACACTGTGTGGTTGCACATGGAGAAAGTGGGGGGTGAGTTTGGAATAACAACCACACTGAACAATGATAAAACATTCTGGTGGTTTAAACTTCGACTAAATGGGTACCTCAAAAATTAACAATATTCAATTTTATTCCAAATGAACTGATCTAAACATGCCAATGAAACTCCAAGTAGAAAAAAAAACAACTTTTTTTTTGTCTTTCCGATACATGTATAACATACAGTACAGGCTGTTTTAGACTTAGCACCAGATAAATGAAATAACCTATTTTAAAGTATAGGCACTTTGAACTGCTCTATGAAATCTGGCGGTTGATTTTTCTATTTTTTCCTTTTTGTTTGATTGATTGATTTAAAGAGAAGAACCACCATAGCTCCCCTCATCCAGACAGAAAAAAGTGAAACCCGTCCAACAAAATCAGAGTGAAAACGACATGTGTGGTGTGAAGTGTGATGAGGTAATGATGAGATGGGCTCTCGCTCTATCTGTCCAAATTAACCTGAGGTACACAAACATTACAAAGAAGCAGCAAGAATATGATAGAGTATAAAGATACAAATGAAACAATAAAAGAATAAAACATGCTAATCAAAAAGATCTGCAAACACAAGTACTTCCAGTCCCGCACCAAACTGTGTTACGTTCCCTCCAGTACACATACACAAGAAAAGCAGACTTACATATACAAAATTCATAATATAGCAGCACACAAGTGACTCACAATAAGGCATCTTTGTGTAAGACTAGAAAAGAAAGCAAAATAGCAGCAAGAAAATGTGTATAATCTATTTTTCTCACTTTGGAATTATGTCTCACAAATTATACACAAAACCTTTAAAAGCATAAACATATTGTCTCTTTAAAGCAACAATTTTGGCTTTTGCACAACAGAACATGCATGAATACAATTTAGAAACTATTTCTGTTCTAAAATGTAATGAGGATTTGTCGCATTTCTGTTCTTGGGGAAATTGGTTATATACAAAATTTCACACAATGTAAACCCCTTCCTACCCATGTCTTTAATGGAGAGAAGTCCTATAAATGGCAGTTTCAAATTTCAGTTCAGAGAGCAGTTTACATAAAAAACAGCTAAACATTTTGGACACAGTATGTGTGTATCTCTTATTGGAAGGTTTTGGCTATGACTTAAAAAAATTCAAGTAAATAAAAGCATTGAATCAAAAAAAAAAAAAAAGAAAAAAAAATCTAAGTCTACATGTGACTTGGCTTTCCGTAGTTTTCTATACTATTATACTATAACACCAATTATCCTACATCTACTCACCTGTCGAGGCGTAGATTTCAAGACGTGTGTTACCCCATGGGAATCCAGCCCAGAAAAAAATCAAATAACTTAAAAGAAAAACCTAAATAAAAACAAAAAAATGACCCTAACAACCCACTGAACTCTCCTCAACCACCATCCCCTTACCAATTTTAAGGAGTGTGTTTTTAAAAGTGCATCAATATTGTTACAAGTCGCCCTCTCTCCAAAGAGTTAAATGTTAAAATTGATAACAGGAGAAACTGCGGCACACCCAAACTGATCCTGCAGACATCATCAGGGATTTTTCCTCCTTCTGTGTGTCACTCAAGTATCGTGCAACTGCAGAAACATCATATAGCTTAAGTTAACGTCCTCACTATTTCATTCATCGATCCAGACTTCTGCCATTTTCCCCCCTCACTTTCCACATGCTTATCTTTTCCAAAAACCTCACAACAAACCCTTCAATCTTCATTCATTTCCTCTCAAACCAGTAAAACCTGACAAATCTCCTTTTTTTTTTTTTTTTTACTAGTTACATGACATCACTGCTACCTGACTGAGGCTAAAACCTCCTCTTAACTAACTACAAAACACTTCTAACATGTAGGAGCGACACCAAAATCGGAACAATTAAATGTAGCCTCGCTGAATTCAAATACACATACACACATGTCCTGTTAACATACTAGTCTGTGGATTTCAAAAACTTAATAACTGACCTTGTCTACAGTTTGAACCTTTCAGACATTAGCCACTGCTCCAGACCTCGAACCCTGCCCCCTCCCTCATGTCCTTCCTCTGTGAGCAGGCCCAGCCCACTCCTGGCCAGCACTTTTCGGCATAAATAGTAAGCAGTGCTACAGGTGCACACAGTATGATAGGAAGAGAGAGCAGCTAGCTACAGTAGCGCTCCTCTGGCTGGATATCAGCTTCGTTTAAATGCCATGTACTGTATTATCAGCATTTCAATCACTACTATATGGATTTTCAGACGAGGAAAACCCCAATAAAACTGTTAATTGATAACTGTCTGCTAATGATAAAAGAGTAACATAACTAAATGCTAGCTAAATATACATTATTTATAATATTTATTTTTGCTAGGTTTTATCAAAAGAAATATGTATATTTCATATAATTATGCTATTTTTTCAAGTAAGAAAATATATTCAGATTTCCATTCTGGGAAACCTAAGGCACTATCAAGTTTTCAAGAATTTACCTTTTTTTTTTTCTTTAAATAGCTTGTTTGGTTACATGTGGCCCGTACAAAAAGGTGAAAATACACCCAGCCAGGTATAAACGGGGCAAGAAGGAGAAAAACTAGAAATTTCTTAATCTCTAAAAGTTCATAGATTGTCACACCATCGCTCATGCAGTGACTTGACGCAGATACTGGCAGCGCATTCCCCCTCGCTCACTAGTTCATTGGTAGACAGGCATGAGCGGTGTGTGAGTCAGGTGGCGATGGGAGTTCATAAGTTGACATCACGTACATCTGTGGGGGTGCTGGACTGGTCTTGCTGCTCCCTCGCTTTGTTGCCTGCTCTGACCCCAGTCTCCTGCCGGTACTGCTGGCCCTGCTGCAGGCTGGTGGCCAGCACACGCTCGATTTGCTCCTGGCACGCCCTCAAACAATCCTGGAACAAAAAGGGTCAGACGTTGTTACACATGCACACTTCCATTACACCTCTGTCAGTGTGTAAATCCTTGTATGAGACGCCAGCCATATACACACACCAACCAAACAACCCTGTGGAAAATTTTTTTTACCAACTTTGTATGCATTCATCTGTCCTCCCACATGACATGCATGGTATCCTTCTTTTCCAACACAAACTCAGCTACAAGTCTGACTTTTCATTTTGATAATCACTCAAAATATTATTATAGAAGAGTTGAAGGTTGTAAAATATGTTGTTTCGCTATTTATACACAAAAACACTGCAGAAAAATGTAAGCAATAAAACTATAATACAGTCAATCTGTATCTAAAATGATTTCATCGCAACTTCTTTTCCTTCAAAGTCTATGTGTATGCCTGTAAATCACTGACAATATTAATAACTCAAAGTTTTACATTGTGTTTTAAAAGAATGTTATGGTCCATGGACATGAGAATGAGATATTGCGTGACAGCCCCACCATCAGCTGGTTTTCTCAGCTGGTCTCTACTTGATATACAAATGTTACTCTAGTTATAGCTAGTTTAATTTGTACACCTGTATGCAGACACTAGCGTGCAAAAATCTGGCATTTTTCTTGGCACATCTGACATCTGAGTTGTTTAACAGCTTTGGTCACATGCATGGCATACCAGCAGGGAATTATGTTTTTTGCTGTAGGTGGTCCTGTCTGCATCCGGACCAGAACAATGGGTACCAGTACACTCCGATACCAACAACACAGAGCTGCGAGCGGCACGGTGGGCACAGGAGTCCTCTCTGACACGAGACCTGTGCATGTCTGAGGTATGAGTGAAAGGGGCAAGGGAGGGATTGGAGGGTCCTAAAGAGCCCTGTGGTCTATCAGGGGACAGATAAGCAGATCTGAAACTCCGGACTCCCTTTCTCTACCCCCCCCTGCCCCCCGCCTCTTGGGGTTTACAGCACGGTCAGTCCCATGTGGAGACCTAGAGGAAATGGCTTTGACCTACTGCACCCTGACCCTCTGAGTTTGGGTGTAAAACAGAATATAGGACAGTGGGACCGGATGTTTTTGGACAAGTTCTCTTGTGAAAGGGGATCTTCTCTCTGTCTCTGTCCCCTCTGCAGGTCTGTGTTGAATATGTGGGAGGTCTGCCTCACTGAGCCGGCTGCAGGAATCTTAAAGAATGCACGAGGCTCGCAAAGAGGCCAGCATTCCTTTGAAATGTACGGATAATTGGAACCTGATGGGCTGCAGTCGGGGCGCCTGTTGTGACGGCTGGGTTTGCGGGGCACTCGTCGCTGTGGCAACGTAACCACAAGCGAAGAGGCAACCGTGTTGTTCCTGTGGCCGTTCTGGATTTCTAGGCTTCTGAACTGGTCCTCTGGTGTCACAAGATACTGTGACAATGAAATCACACACTGGGATAAATTTGGTATATGTAGTTTTGTTTTTTTGTGTGTGGGTGATTCAATTCACTCCAATTGTATTTATAACACAGCACCTCTATATAGTACAGGGTTCATTCACAATTCAAAATGCTTATTATTGCACACTGATGCAAATGCACATAAACTCATTTGGATGGAGTGTGCAGTTTATGACGTATATAATACATTAAAGTCTATGGCCCATTCCTTCCCACTGTATTTATAACCTAAATTTTCAAAATGCTCAATTAACTGATCAATTCCATTTTGATGACATTTATAGTTTATGAATTGTTATGAGATTATATAATGTATTAAAATCTAGCCATTGACTCCCACTGTATTTATAACACAGCACCTGAACAGTATACACTACAAATTTTCAACGTACTAAAATGTGCGTAAACTAATTTTTATGATGGCATTTACAGTTTGTGAGTTTTATGCGGTAATGCATTCAAGCCTACGTATTTTAAAGCTGCATTCACTTCCACTGTGTCCACAGTATAACTCAGCCATTCCATTAAAGTCAATGACTGTTTGTAGATTAATCATCATCATCAAGTCCAAAAGTGTCTGTCTGCAGGTATGAGGACAGCTTGGATAACTTTCTATTTCTTCATTGGCATTTACTGGAAAAGACACTCCTTCACTTCATTACGAACATATTCCTCCACCAGGAGGGGCACACAGCTTAAGTGGGAGCCATGCAAAGAAATTGCATGTGTCCTACCACAAGAATGTGGGCTCTGAGTTTTAAGAAGACATTCCCTCTGCCGCTGCTCTTTATAGCAGCAGTCTGGCTCCCCAGACAAGAGCCAAAAGCTCGCTCTCCCTCTCTCTCCATGAAAAGTAAATAGCTTCAATCTGCCACTACTGAAGTCATCGCTGTTGTTTACTAAAGGGCCTTTTATGCTGCTGTCGTGAGATTTTGCAATGATTATTATTAACGACGCATTGTTGTGCAGCACTAAAACTATTGAGCAATTACTCCTGGCAGGTATAAATCTCCTCCACCGCAGTACTCACCACCTCTGTGTTGGTGATCTTGGCCAGCAGGTCTGTCAGGTTGTCTCGACTCAGCCTCTGGTCGGTGTGGTCCAGCTGTAGGCCACATACAGCAGCTCCCATGCTGCCCGTGGCGATCATGGAAGGAGGGTTCATGGCAAGGCGGTCATCTGGCAAGGAAAGAGGAAAGAGTATTAATGTTCAATTAGTCAAGCAGCAGCTTCAGGCCATAGTGACACACTGAAATCACATTTGTAACTGTGACACGAAGGGCCGTAACACTTAAATCAGCCCAGAGGAAGTATGAGAGATGCATGAGAGGTGCAAACATCTGAATCATCCAGAGCTCCACAGCTGAACCTGACTTTCCCACAGTCTGAATTTCAACAGACAAGGCTGCACGGCTGAACCTGTGTGGTTTCCTTCATAGAAACTACGGCCGTGATTAGAAAAGCAGAGTAGGAAGCCTCCTACTCGCTGAGAAATGAGTTCCAGGAACGACTCCCTCCAGTCCATATCCAAGTCGAAAAGACTTAAGCGAGAACAGGCCTGGATGGAGGAGGCAGCCATGAAATGAACGACGAAGACCATCAACAAAAGTACTGAGCTGAAGCTGCTTTCAACAGCTCATGATTTCAGCTCTCGCCTTGACAGTCATTTTCATTTTATGGGAAACCCTGGGGTCGTTTCTCCTCCGAAATGACCCTCTAAGTTCACAGTTTCCTCTTGAACACAAAGCTGCTGAGAGAAATCATTACAGAAGAACTGAGAGACTCTTGAGCTAAAAGAAGGGATGTGATTGATCCCGTTGCTATGGATGATATCATGTTTCATGACCTCACTACGTCTACAGTAAATGTTTAACAGGTGACCGATCCGTGTCAGTGAGTACAAAATGAAATCAAAATCACTGCAGTGAGGGTGAGGAACAAATGGATATATACACAGAGCTATATAGATGGGTAGCTAGATAAACTGATTGAGGCTAACTGCAACGACCTTGTTGGTGGGCGAGTTGCATTGTGGGTAATATAGACACTACATTAGAAAAAGAATGCATGAAGTAAAAAAGACGATGTGTCTCTTTATACTTTTAGTTTGAGCTGTCCATTGTGACTCTCGGAAAATGTTATACAATGTTAAATTGTTGGCGAATTCTTAATAACTTCCCCACACAACAAAAGGCTTTTAGAAGTTTTTGTTATTGCTGTATTTACTCTGAAACTGACGTGAGAAGCAACATATCCTGCAGCAGCTGACTGACTGTGACCGGGTCTACCTCTGCCTTCTCTCAGACTTATGAGTTACTTTTGGTGCTAAATTGCTTTGTGATTTACTTAAAAAGGAAAAAACTTAGAACTGACACACCCCTTATTTTTAGGAGTTTCTCTTAACCCTCCTAAGTTTGGAGCTACTTTTAGCATTAACATTTTTTGTGAAAACAAGCCCCTGGTGATTTTTCCACAATTACAACACACAGGCTTCTTCCGGTCTCAGTACATGCACATAACGAACACTGATCTCAAAAGGCAGGAATTGGCATACACAGTTGTTAACTGTTGCACAAGTCCGACCCGGCACACAGTCGCAGCCGAGTGCAAACCAGTCCTGGTGGCCTGATAGCTTTGATTAAACCCTGGAGAGCTGCCTGCTTCACTACGCCCATCTTCTCCTCCAGGGACCAGCTGTCCATAGGAGGAGCTCCTCCATCATAAGAATAACATCTCAACTCCATATAAAACTCCAAACATTTACATTACTGCAGAACCACAGCAGGCCTCCTTTTTTTCCACTGTGGCTGCTTTGTGCTTGGATATAACTAGCTGCTTATGAATAGCAGGCGACCACTGAAACACACCCAAATATAAAAAAAAACAAAAAACGTGTGACACTAAAACTGTGCTAAACAGGGCATGAAACTCATTGAAGGAGCCTATGGTTCCAATAACTAGCTCTAGTAAACAAGTGCTTATTGGCCAGATCTGACTTCACTGGCATTTGTGAGGAATTTCATTGCACTAAAGTGACCTCCTTTGTTTTATTTCCGTCATTGAATTAGCGGAATGGATGCAGCAGATGAAAGGCAGCCTTGTGACAGAGGAGTGCTGTACATTATGTGTATTAGGTGATCCTGCAGTCGTGTTTCTGTCCAGGATATGAAAATATTAGAGGGATTCCTGGTATAGACAAAGGAATGCCATGAAAATTCACCTAGGAAGAGGCCTAAGGGGACATCTGAGTTTGCGCTTCTCCAGAGCCTCCAGAGTTTATTCTGGACATGAGGCCAGGATGGGAGGAGGAAGGAAGATCACTGGATCGCTGCCCTGACTTTTTAAACCTGGAAGCTTCTCTGTCAACAAACAATACAGGCAGAGCGGCGCAGAATTTCAGCTGCACCCGAGTCATACATCAAACTGTGTGTGTTTGTGTGTGTGTTTGCTGGAGTAAAAATTATAGTATGATACAATCACTGCCATTACCATGTACATAGCTAATCTAAACACAGCACTGATAGGATTTTTCTCAGGCACTTAGCCGAGAAACATGGAAATGACCACTCTGAGCAGCTTTTTGCAGCTGGTCCTCTGTTGAGAAAACCCCTACTACAGACTGCGGAGAGACTAGAAAGTGGATAAGGCAGCCAGAGGAGTATGCTGAGAGAAGAAAGAGGTCACAGATGACTCACGATGGGAGAATGTTTGTGTGTGTGGGAATATTCTGGTGGATGTGGGAATAACAAGGCAGCGAAGTGAATGTGCGAGTGAGCAAGCACACGAGGCACACAAAATGATCCGCAGCTGTGTTACCTGTGGCACAGAGGGCGATGAATGTCAGCGTGTGTTTGCGGACCATCGCCAGTTTGTCTTTGGGAAGGGGCAGCCTGCGTATGATGTGCTCTATAAAATCATTGGGAATGACAGAGGCCATGTTCCACTTCAATTTCCCCAGCACCACCAGCTCCCAGTCCTAAAAGACACAGAAAAAAGATGATCAGTTCAAATTCAGTTTCTTGGCACAATCCCCTCAGTCAGAGGGTTAAATGGCGTGGTGCCATGCCTCCATTGACCGTGAAAAAGATCACAGTCCATCCCCATTCCCAGAGGAAATGGCTCTGTAAGAAGAGTAACATTTCTTCACTTTATCTCTCCTCGCTGTATCTTATTATCTGCGTGCCTTTCTCATTCCTCGCATCCTTTGTGTTCATATCGCCGGCATGTGACAAGCTTTGCCCTGCTTAGAGGCCCAGCCAATGAGACAGCTAGCCCCTTCCTTCCTGTCACAAGCCTCAAACAGCTAGCATGAGTTTGCACTGCACAAGCAGCAGCACAAAGCTGACTCTTCATACAGTCAGTCTTTGCACCAGCAGAAAAAGGTGCACACATTTAATGATTTAATTTCCTGTGTGTTGAGTCAGTCTTCACAACTTGCCATCAAAAATCAGTTTACTCAAGTTTTAATGTTCTCCTCTCTGGCTTTCAGTATTTCAAATGAGTAATAGAAAGAACAAGGGTACAACTTAAGTATCTCTATAAAAATCTAATCAAGACTTCACTATATAAAATGTGTGACTCTACACATGTAATGGTTTGTGAAAGTGTTTTAAGATTTAGAAACATGCACCGATACTTTGAAAATGTCTGCTCACGTTTGTGAACATCAAAATCATGTAGCACTGAAAAACGTTGGAAAAAAGCAGAGACACATTCAGCTGTCATTAATATCATCACCACTAATACAATGTACTCCCCCACAGCCTCATGAGTGGCTGCCCCGGGATTTCCATAAATCTCACTCTGCTAATTTAACAAATGAGATTTTCCTCAGACCTCCACAAATAAAGACGGACTTGGAGACACTCTCACAAATCTTAGTAGACATCTTTCCAAACCTTCACAATACTTTGTAGTGAATATTTAAATCTGGGTTTCACAAAACAAATTTCAGCAGCTTTTCCTGACTTTCTCATCTTGGTCCCCAATGAAATAATTGTCTGTCAGCGTCCCCAATGACGGCATCAATTGTCACCTTGTAGTATGAAAACTGTTATGTCTGGGGCGTTATTTCATTAAGAGTGCAGATTCACTGTGTTACCCATGAGGAATCGTCTATGAGATGACAGCATCTTGAGAGAAGACTTATCCTTGCGGTTCTTTACTTTACCATGTACATTCAGTTTATTAGAAAACACCCAGCTAAAACTAATGCAGTTTTGTTGAAACTGTTGATATAACTGTACGGTCATTTTAGAGATTGCGGTTTGTGGTACTGTTGAACTGTACTGCATTACACTGACAGGTGTTTCTATTATTTTGTCCAGCCTATTTATATCAATAAACCAGATGTCCACTGGAAGTACAAGCAACTAAAGTGGGAGACTGAACAACATGTGACGGATTCTTTTAAAGAACTGTGATGAATAAATGCTGATGATTTCAACTTCTCACTTCCTCTACAGAGATGCATCGCCTAAAAAAGCAAATGTAGTAAACACCGAAACCCCAATGCCATCAGGGACGGCCCCCACCCTTGTCGCCATACGCTATCTGAAATGTCAGTCGTCATTCACATTAATGTGGGTTCCCAGTACATAACCTGCTGCACACATGCTTGCATTTAACCTATTTATCCCCTGAGGAGACTGTTGACTGTGAGATGAGCGGGGCGGAGGTTTGCTGTCGGTGCGCTCACTTCCTGGACAGCTGCCCCGACACACACAATCACACGCACACACAACCACCCCTCCACCGCCTTAAACTTCTCTCTTCCAGCTGAAGCACCAGCAGCAGCAAAGTGTTCATTACAAGGAAGAACTGCAACATCTTTCCCTGGCCCTCGCCGCGTCCTCTGTGCATCCTGTGAGGATATCCAGGAATCTGGAGTCTTACGACAATATGGAGCATCAAATGGGACGAATGTCATTTCCCTCAACAGCTGCAGGCAACACAGGAGGATGTATAGAGAGCATGTGGACCTGTTTGGTTGAAATAAGAAACAGGTCCATCCTTTAAACTGACAAATGGTCAAGAGCTGAAACAAATCTATTGAGTGGTCGTCTGACAGAAATTCAATTTGCAAATATTTTGATATGAGATTAACTGGTTATGGCATTTTAAAACATAAATGCTGAGCATTACCTCATCCAAGGTTATCAACAGGGAGGATATGCTGCTTTTCTTTAGGGCTGCAACTAAATATTTTCTCTATTTATCATTTTGTTTTTAAAACACAGAGAGAGAAACAGGGGGAAATGACTATTATTTTTTTTATGTGTCATTTGTCTTCATCATACTGCCAGTTATGTCCAACCAAGAGTCAAAAGATATTCAGTTTAAAATCTTCACATCTGAGAGCCTGAAACCACAGAAGTTTTGACTGTAAAGATTCATTTTCTGTCAATCCACTATTCGATCCAGCTCTACTTTTCTTCATCTTAGCTATGTGATAGTAAGTGGAATATCTAAGAGGCTGAATCATGGAAAGTTTGAACATAAAACAGTGAATTCAATCTGCTTATAAGGACTGTGTGATACGGTAGAAAGCTCCAGAACAAGCTTGTATGTGGACCTCGGGTGGAAACTTAATATCCTGAGCTGCTGTCACCTTCGGCTTTCCAGAACTTGTGATGGGCATTTTTCACAATTTTCTGACATTTCATAGAACAAATGATTAATGCATTAATCCAGACTATAAATGGCACATTAATCGATTATGTAAATAATAGTTACTTGCAGCCATCCCTTTGTTTCCTGGTAGATACATCAATCACTGGTCTTTAAGTTTGTTCAATAAGCTGCATATTGGTAAAAAAAAAAGAAAGAAAGAAAGAAAAAGAATCAGAAGTATTGACGTGAACCTCATAAAGAGATATACTGCTCTTATTAACCCTTATATAAATGTGGGGAGGTGAGAGGAAAGTGCATTTTGACTGTATTTAGATTACAAATCCTTTAATATCTATTGGAAAAACAGAGCTAGTCCATTTATTTTAGGATAAATCCAGAAACTATGCTGCATAACTGGCACTAGATGGCATCACATGCCTCTCCAGTCCACATGGATCCAAAGAGAGGATGTGGCTGTATTGTGCACAGCTCCACTTATAAGGAAAATGGGATACTTCCTGTGAAACAAATTAAGCTATTAGCATTATAAAATC
Organism: Seriola lalandi dorsalis; assembly: GCF_002814215.2. Lineage (NCBI taxonomy): Eukaryota > Metazoa > Chordata > Actinopteri > Carangiformes > Carangidae > Seriola > Seriola lalandi. The sequence goes on from NW_019525057.1 coordinate 67,879, forward strand.
ATCCCAAAATGTGACACTGCATTTTTATGCCCCCATGGAGGAATGAATGAATGGGGCTTTTGAAAGTCCAGTTCTTACCAGCAGTTCTCGTGGTGTGATGGAGTTGTCTGTGTACATGCAAAGTTTTTCCGCTGATAGTGGCCTGCTGTCCTTTAACTTGGAGGCCAGGAACATGCACACAGCTCCCAGAAGCTGCAAATAACTCTTTCTAGTGGGCATCACTGCTAAAAATCTGTCCAAATAATTAATGGCTAAAGGAAAGATGTCTTCGTTACATTTCTCCTCTTCACACACCTAGAAAGAGACAGAAATATAACAAAAAAATGAAATATTAGATTGTATTTAATAGTGGAATTAATAGAGGAAAAAACTAAAAGAAAACCAGATTATTTATACATGCTTTAAAGCAGAGGAGCAGCTAAATGTGGGGGTGGGTCTGCTTACAGCACTGTGATTTTTCCATGCTTGTGTTGTCTTTGGGTTAAAGGTTAAATCACTAATTTTAACATCTCTTTAGTCAGTCATAAGCTGCAAAGTCAGGACAAGGCAGAAACAAATTACTTCAATAGGAAGTCCTTCAGCAACCCCCCCACCCCTCCCCTCGCCTCCTCTTCCTTGTTGGGGCTTGTCGTCTTTAAAAAATATTATAAAAATAAAATAAATCATCTGGGAGCTTTACAAACTGTGCACAATGTCCACGAGTTGCGTTAAAATCGTTCCCGACTAATACAAACACGAAGCGTTAGCTAACACGACGTGGTTTTTATCTTCAAAAATGAAAGTGTTTTTTCTGCATTCACGTTGCCTGCCTTGCCTTGAGTCACTTTTAAAAATTAATAATAATTACAGTGAAGGAAAAATGTCGGGTTTTCGATTATGTTAATTAAGCCCAACTCCTCATCTGTCGCCTGAGCTAGCTAATTGGCAAAAGGCACCAACTTTGTAGCAGTTAACCAATGTAAATATCTAGCTAGGCTATTTCTTTGAAGCTTAATTTTCTTCGTGGTGGAATTTCCGACTCTCCCACGCCTTTGGTGAGTCATTGTCATCCAATTGTCAAATAGGTTAACATCCATGACAACTCTCTATGAACTAAAATACCTCGTTTATGTGCCAAAATTAGCTTAAAACGTGCGTGTCAACATGCAAAAACAAAAATTAGCTAAAGCATCAATGCATGAAATACCCACAAACCTCGTGCATCCAGCCTGCAACGATTCGTCTCATATAAGGCTGAATATCCTTCTGGACCCTCTGGAAGTATGAGCATTGAGGTAAAAAACTGTCCTCAATTGTTAATAAACTTTGCAACACTCTGTCATCATAAAGGATGTTTGGGTCAGGCTGGGCTTTCACGGTAATGTCCGACTCCAGGCAATAAAGCTCCATGACTCGCCCCCCTGCTTCCCCCCCACTTCGTTTTTTTTTTTTTAAACTAAATAATAAAAATAAAAATAATAAATAATGTCACAATATTATCGACAGCGGACAGGAGGAGGAGAAGTGCCCAGGACGAAGCATGAAGCTGAGACTGCTGGGTTTGCTCCAGTCCTGCTGCCTCTGGGTTTACTTCTTCCTCTGCTCTGCTCGGCGTCCAACCGGCCACACCGAAGAACAGAACATCCGGTACGGCCTTCAAAGTAAAAGCTGCGGTGTAGAATAAACCCCCACTCTTAAGCTGCATCTCTTCCAGGAACCATTTGCTTGGCTTTCTGCCTTGCTATTTAGCCTTTATCTGCCTTCCTTTAACATCTACCGCATCTCCTCTCTTACAATAGCCTACTTTGAAAGAGGCAGACACAGCGACCACTGACGTAGGCCTCATCTGCTCCCCAACTGGTTTTAGACTACAACCCACTTTTATGGAGCCTTTAGATCAGTGTGCATGAAATATAGGCTAAGAGCAAACAATGGACATAGCAATTACATTGTTTTGAGAGCTTTTTTGGTGGTTGCTGATTCCAGAAATTAAGAAACCCAGAAAGAAACTATAGAGCAATGAAATTACAATCCAAGCAATAAACATACAGTGCAGTACTGTCTCAAGGACATGGTGATGTGTTTAGTTGCAGCAAAGTCAGCTTACTGTATATTTTGGTTGACCTATCTGTATATACTGTATATAAGAATAAAATTTCATTTACCTTAACAACATACACCAGAATAACATATTATGACTAAATGATAGTTTGTATTTGTCTGTGTAGTAGAAATATATTATAGTATATAATGTAATAAAACAGTGGAACATATTAATATAAGATAAAAAAAATATATGGTGAAATGTACTAATATTGTATGACATGATATAAAGTATAATACATACTACAGAATATAAAATACAACATAGTATAGTATACTATAGTATAATATAATATTAAGTACTAAATATAGTAATATAATATACAATAAATATTATGTATATTAGATGCAGCAGCAGCAATGTTATAAGTATCATCATCATCATCATTACAAAAGATAGATAGCCATTATGAAAAGTACACTACATACCAAACTGATTACGTTACTTTGACTTTTATTTTAGTTTATTCATATGTGATTTATATTTACATTAGAATTACATGATAGTTCTGGTAAGATACAAACCCTGACATGGGCTTATGAATACAACTTACCCCAAAATTAGATACAAACAATGAAAAAGAAGTTAGCAAGTAATTATGAAAAAATAAAAGTACCCAAATCTCACTTTATTTTATATGGGGCCTCTATACATCTCCAGCTGTAAATAAAATATGCTGAAAATGTTTTATTAACTTCCTTGAAGGTAGTATTCGAATGACTATCAACGAGAATGCTGCTGTATTGAAAACTGGAAGAATGCCATATTGCTGTACTGGCGTACAAATCATAGACTGTTTAGATTATTGTAAGCAGTTTATGGTACAAATCAGCACTTTGCAGTGTCTGCTATTAGATCTGTATATCCCTAATCCAGCTGGCCTAACACATGTCCTCACATGTGCTATAAAATGGAGACTGAAGAACTGACAGAACCTCTTTTAAATAGTCTCCCTCATAAGTCAGCAGACTGTGGCTAACTGCAGAAGTACTAAAAACAGGCATGACAAGAATTAGTAAAATTCTTGCAAACATACAGTTCTCCATCCTTTGGTTATCTGCTGCTAGTTTACAGCGTAGCCTCTGCATCAAGTTATATATCAGTTTTAGCCTACTAACTACCCTCTTGACCAGTTATCTCCCCATTAGCTAGGCTCTATTCTGGTTAGCCATATGCTAATCACCCACAAATGTGACATGATAAATATTTCTCTGCATTGATTTGTGACATTTTTAGCCATGGCTTAGCAACATGGCTTTAGAGTATATAGTATATATAGTATATATATATATATACTATAAATACTATATACTTTAGTGCTAATTAGCAAATGCTAGCATGCTCACACACTAGACCAAGATAGTGAACATGGTAAACTTTACCTGCTGAACATCAACAGCTTTGTCATTGTGAGCATGTTAGCATGTTGGTATAAGCATTTGTGTGCTAAAGTGTCACAGATTTGCTAGTGTGGCTGTAGACTTGGTATACACTTGGTATTCTAACTATGACCACAAGTTCTCTATCTAACAATGTTTGATAGCCCTCACTTAAAGTCAATACACAGGCTCTCTGAAAACGCTGGTGTTTCTAATCAGGTCATAGTCCTGCCACATGAGCTGGAATCCATGGGACACCGTGTGATGTTGCAGACATCCTTATGGCGAAGGGTGTGGACGGCATGTTGATCCCTTTCCAGAGAAAATTTTTCCGTAAAGGAAGTCCTTTGGCATGGTGGCATGCCAAAGCATGAAAGGAGGATGAGGATGGACATGCAAATCTGCAGAGAGCACTTATAAAAAAGTGTTTGTTATTTTGTCCTTCTAAGACAGGATCTAATCTGTAAAAAGGTAGGATTATAATAGAAGAGGAAGTTATGAAGTTGTCAACTCCCTACCACTTTTGATCTATGAAGGCCATTTCAGTTCTGTGTGGCTCTCTGTGCGGCTGTAAGTGCCAAATTCTTTATCAGAGACATCAAAACATGCACAAAAAATCTTTTCATGCATCTAAATTTGCTGCTTCCGATCATGTGTAAGCATATTTGCAGTTGGGGCAAACTTTGAGTCAAGCTGAATGACAGTGGCTGAACTGAAGCGCTTCTCACTGGAACAGCTTCACAAACTTCCCCCTTTCACAGTCGACACCAAAGAGCTGAATGAGATATGAAGTTTCACTGAGAAAAATAAAAGAGCACTGTGGAGCTATTATGAGAGCAGACTGTGAAGTGAGAGTGGGAACTGTCTCTGAGGGAATGTCAAGGTTAGCAAGATTAGTTCTACTTCAAAGGAGGGGGTGTTTGTTTGAGAGGATTCATCTTAGAATTGAGATTTCATGTCAGAGGGTTATCCCTTTGTCTGTCCATGAAGAGGCTGACAAATCCCTGGGTCAGTGTTTTTGTCTGAAGGGGGTCTCTCCGCAAGAGGCCAAAGAAGCCTACCATACCAGACATTCAAAGCACTGACACTTGAGGGAAACAGAGGTGTTAGACAGATAAAGCAGCCTTACCCTGTTGCTGCTGTTTGTGCATGTGTCCTATGATAACACATGTCAGCCGCTATCACACACTCCGGGCAGCACAGAGGTAACAGAGAGCGACCAAAGCCCTGGGAAAACGTGGAGGAGCGTGAAATCACCTTGATCCAAAGATTCCTGCTGCATACCAGTCCACTGAACCCACCAGAGCACAGGGGCCCGGAGATGGGCAGCCTGCCACAGATCAAGAGAAAGAGACAAAGAAAGAGAAAAAGAGAAGAGGTGGAGGGTGATAGTCAAGATCTTTAATCCTAGAGATTGGTTTAAAGCTCAACATCATCTTATGTATTTCCTGTGCGAGATCAAGTAAGTCGCTCCATGAGGGAGGCCTCTCTCGGATATAAACACAGGATTTACTTTTACATGCCAGTTTCGGGGCCAAGCTTGATTACAGGTTGCCCATGTGCTCTGAGTCAAGCTGGCTGTTTGGGTTTACTGACAGTAGAGAAGAGGATGCTATGGCTGGAATGCTGTGGTGTGAACAGTGGTGAACACTCCTCCCAGTGCTGAGTGATAGCTGGTGTAGCTCAGCCAGTAGAGTAGATAAAGTGGCTTCTGTCCGTCACATGGTTGCATACTATATGCTTTCACATCAAGTGATTACACCCCGCTGGAAGTGGACTAAACGCCCGTTCCCAAACATGAAAAGTAGGCGACATAAATGTTCATGGTAGTTCTTGCTCTTTCACATGCTATTCTGGTCATGCTATCAGCAGCGTGGAGCGCGCTTCTATCACGAGTGTCACACATCAAAGCCGTCCTGTCACTGCCACTCACTGCGGGGAAGCTGAGGGGAAAACTGGGGAAGAAGGAGCTTTCCAGGGGAAGTTCAGCAAATCATGTGCAGGATTGGAGAAATAACTGCTCCCAACTGCTGCTGTGGTTTTCTTTACTCAGCATCTCATAATTATATTTTTTAGATGTGTAAATCCCACTTCCGTAGTGCTTGAGCAGCTCCCACCATCAGTCCTTAAGACGTGACTGGATGCCCTGTGGTGCAACCAGCTAATTTGCACTCAACTACGCAGCAAGATTAGAAAACAAATGGAGCGTCCAAATCAGCACAGGAAAAAGAGGGTGTTCCCCGCACAGTGTCCTAGGAATGTTTTGGCTAAACTGAAAGCCATCATTCAAACTCAAATGCCAACATTGAGGAGACAATGACGGGACAGACAGCAACATCCGGGCCTGGTCTTTAGTTGTCTTGGTCGTGAACACAAGAGGGTTTCTTTTCTGCAGTTTGGGCCTCGGTCACTACTGAATCTCCCCCCTCTTGCATTTAGTCTGTATACAAGTCTGACGTCCGGCAGCTTGCATCCCTCACTCCTACCAGAGCCTCCGAGAACATTGCCCTATTCTCCACCATGCACTCAGGAGTAACAGCAGACAGAGGAGGGGAGAGGAAGAGGGTACATTTTAAACAAAAGAGGTCCTATAATCAAACAGAGACAGGCTAGTTGTTTCCTCTTGTTTCCAGTCTTTATGCTAAGCTAAGCTAACCTGCTGCAGGCTGTAGCCTTACAGATACAAGAATGGTGTCGAGAGACAGAAAGTAAATAAGCGTATTTCCCAAAATGTCACACTGTTCCTGTAGGAATGTGAGAAATGTCCTAAATTTGCAAAAAATTTCAGATGTATTATATATAGATCTGATTCCCTATCCAAAACTGTGTAAGAACATTAATTTTTCTATGTGTGGGGGTTGGGCAGGGACACTTAACACAAAGGGGAAGCCTGGATTAAGTCATAGGCGGCAAGCGACATAGGTTGGATTTTAAGTGGGTGAGATCACATCCTCTCATTTCACAGTGAACAAACTTCATGTCTAGAAGGAATCACTTAAATATGCGGATGAGATGACTGTTGCGTCTGTCCTTTCCCTTCCTGCATGTCTGACTGTACAAAAACAGAGCGTGCACGTACAGTAAAGTCCATGTTCGCGGTGCAAGAGGCCTGCATGCATCAGCAAAAGAGAGAGTGATGTTCTTCATGTGAGCATACAGCTAGATGTCTGACTGTTATATAACTCTGCAGTGGGGGCCCCCTTGTTCTGTTCCAGCGGTTGGCTCTGAAGTTCCCCCAGTTTTCCTGCTCTTTCGCCTCACAACACACAGATGTCTCAGGGCGGCGCAGAAGACAAGGGGGGTGACTGGGCTGCGGCCAAGAGGCAGCGGCTGCCTGTCACAAGTGAACAAGTGTGTGTGGTCAGAGATTAGGGAAGGAAGGACACAAACAAAAATTCCAGCGGAGGAGCTCCTGTGGCAGCTGTGGTTTTCTGAGTGCGAAGGATGCTTGACAACTGGAGCCACCTGATTGGCCCGCCAAAGACAAGTGGGTGTGTCCTGGCAGTGGCCAGCTTCCTCTGTGTGATCTTAAATGAGAAGAGTGACAATTCATCAGGGACAGGATGTCCAATAGGAAGACAGATCCCAGGGGTAGATAGAGGGCCTTGCAGCTGGCCATTCAATGACCTTGGATCAAACAAAAGTTAGTCTTTCTCTCTGTCCTTCTCTCAAACACTCTCTGTGCCCATTGAAAAATGAGGCATTAATCAGCAGCAGAGGACCGAACAGTTTCCAGTAAGTCATTTTGTGTGAGTTTATTTTAAACCAATGGGCCTCACTGTTCCACAAATAACATTGCTTTCTTCATCCATTCACTTCCCTTCAACCCTGCAACATTTCCACTCCTGCACACTTACATTTCCCTCCTGAGAGAGAAGAGGAAATGGGGGGCCTCGCAATGTGAACGAAAGCTCTTTGAAAGTGGCTCTAGTGAGGCGATATGCTCCTTATAAACGGTGGGCAGGGAGGGATTCGGGGTCGAAATGCTGGGGCCTGGACTGTCTGGGAGCTGCCTGGTGTTTTCCTGTGTGTGATGCATGCTAACCCTGGGCCCCCTCGACTACGGCTGCGGCATAAAGAGGCCTCTGTAAGGCTGAGTCAGCTCCAGCCCTAATTCACCTCATTGGTCTCATTGCTTGATTAAATTCAGCAGGGAGACTCAGAAGGCCCCTATTCCCCCCCAAAAAATGTTTCATGCATTCAAACAGAAGGATGGACATCAACCTGTTATCAGTATGAGCACTGGAACTTGCCATAACAATGGTCCTCATGTACTGCAGAGAGAGAAACAGGCTGTGAGCTGCAGCCAGACCAAACACGTCGATGCACACTGATAACTACTGTCAGTTTAATAGATCCAAGTGGGAGTGGGAAATATTGTTTCTGTGAGGTAACTCTTGTTGTAATGGCTTTGTCCTAAAATTGAAAACATTCTAGTACTCATGCCATTGCAAAACAGACTACATTTATCCAATTACGCATCGAAAACAATGGAAGAGTGTGTGAAAGCAAGAAGCAAAGCCTATATAACATGATATGGTCCAGAAACGACCACTTTACTTTAACCACAAGGCAATTGTCTGGTCCGCCGCTCGCCTGCATTGAGCTTACCACTGCAGTTGGCAAGGCAAACAAACAAACACGTGGGTGATGGTGAAATCTAACATTTCCCTTGCATATTGTGCAATTTGGCGTTCCAGAGAGCCCAAGAATAAAAAAATAAAAAAATACAGAACAAACAGAGGCATACCAGGCCTATCTGCAGGAAATGCCATGATATGAGTTAGCATCATGGTGATGGTGTTGTCAGGGGTGGATGACAACATCATTCTCCTCCCGTCCCCTGACATCCGGCCCGGCTTTGATCCTGTCATGGGTGGGGTGTGTGTGTGTGTGTGTGTGCGTGTGTGTGTGTGTGTGTGTGTGTGTGTGTGTGTTGGGGGGGGCGCCTCCAGTGGACGTCCAGTGGAGCAGAGGGGCCAACCTGCCTGGTGGTGCCCAGACCATTAACTTGAATCTGTATCCACCAGGGCGTTCCTGTCTCTGACCATATGCCAAGGGATTTCACATACTGAGCAACATTACCCAAATCATCTCATCTCTCACTCAAGTGCAAGAATACGAGACACAACACAGCAGTTGCTCTAGCCTCTGATACAAAGATGAAATCTAAATTCCTGCGAATTACACAGTTAAAGGAATTGTTTGACATTTCAGAGAAGATTGATTCCACTCTCATGTCTGTGCGATAAATATGAAGCTGCAGCCAGCAGACAGTTAGCGTAGCTTAGAGTAAAGACTGGAAAAAGGGGGAAACAACTAGCCTGGTTATATCCAAAGGGAAAAACAAAAATCTGCCTACAAGCATCTTATACAAAACCCAAAGTGTAAGTGTTTGTGTATGGATTAAACAAATTAGATATTACATGTTAATTGGTGAGGTTTAAATGAGCTATTTGTAAGTTTTGCTATTGCTACATAGCCAACATTAGCATCGTCAGCTGTTTACTTACCACTCTTGCCATGAGCTTCAGCCATCATTGTGTTTACATGACAAGAGGTCATAATACACCGTCTGAGCAGCGCTACTGCTTCAGTGCAGAATGGAAGCTACAGTGACTCGGTATCAGACTGGTAAGACAGTAAGTAAACAGCTGTTAAAGCTATCGATGGCTATATTTTGCAAAAACCGACAAATAGCTCCTTTAAAGATGTTGGTAGGTGATTTTGTTACCATGTAACAGAGACAGAGAGTTTTGTCGTTAAGCTAAGCTAAGCACTTGCTGGCTCCAGCTAAATATCTACAGACATGAGAGTGGTATTAACATTTTGTCTAACTCCCAGAAACAGAGGGAATACACCTTTTCCCCAAAAATGTCAAACTATTTCTTTAGTAAATGTAATTTCTCTCCCGTAATTTGTCATTGTAAAACAGTTTGCTCAGCATTTTCCCATGTCTTTTCCCCTTTACGCATCTCTTTGGGTGCAGCCCTCTTCAGCTCAAAATCCAGTTTAACAGGCTGAGCTTTGGTTTAGACACAGAAAGAGAGCAAAAAGCACTTCCACCCAAGACAAAACCAGTTGAAATCAAAACCCGGAGATTAGTCTTAATCAAATAACAAGCTTGCAGAACCAGATACCAGGGCTTTGTTACAGAGCTAAGAGCCCCCTGAGCTATGAGAGGTGGATCAGAATGATCAAGATACAACATGCTACACACAGAAAATCATTTCACACTGCTGGAAATATGACATTTGATCCAAATAAACATTCCCACAAGGACTGCCCTCTTTAGGAGTCTATCAGCCCTGTTAATAATAGTTACCGCCCAGGAGAAAACTTTTTCCTCTTTGCCTGGAGTCAACGAAGATCAACTCATCAATTCTTCCCACCGAAAGTCTGGGAGGAACAGGACTTATTCTGATAGTTGTTCAAATGTCAGCCACGGGCCAGCCCACGCTGGGAAAGAAGGAGGTTCACAGTGCTGCTGCTGCCTGAAGCTGCAATGGTCTGGTTGATCCTTGGCCACTGCTTCCCAGGACCGAGGCCTTGTCCCTGGGGAGCCCTGCTGAAGTTCCGGCTCTGTCACTCTGCATCCTCAGCACTCATTGTATTGGCCCACATACTGTGTGCAAACAAAAATATGCATATAAGGCATCACATCAGATTGAGATATATCTGTACCTGAAATATCTCATCAACTATTGGATGCATTTCTATGAAATTTTATACATATATTCAACGTCTCTAGAGGATGAATTATAATGACTTTGGTGATCTTCTGACTTTTCATCCATTGCCACCAACAGGTCAAAGTTTTTATGCATTCAGTACATTCAACTATCTCAAAATATACATGACGGATTGGCACAGAGATTCATGCTCCCCAGAACATTAACATCAGCTCAAATTGTCATATCTAATACTCCAGTTCACGACTAAATACCTGCAAAACTAATGACATCCCCATCAGCCTCAGCTGTACTTTGTGTTAAATGTACCAATCGAGTTGGTGAACATGGTGAACATTATACCTGCTAAACATCAGCATGTTAGTATTGTCACTATGAGCTTGCTTCATATGGTACAACGCTACATCCTACAATGACATCTTTCAATGGACATAGTGTAAAAAACCCCCCTTCATCAGTGTCACTTTAAAACTCGCAATTATTCCATTCTCATGGAAATCAAGGGAGAGCTGCTTCCCTAACAACCTAGGATGTCTTTGTTTCCGAACCTTATGTAATCATTGATAACAGGAAGTAGTGAGGCATATGTTATGGTTGGAGCCACGGCCAGAGCTCAAGCCCTTGGTCAGGATTCCCACTGTCACTGAGGAAATGAAAGCACAGGGAGGCTGTCTTTATGGTTAGCCCATGAAGACATAAATACTCACTGGGAGAAGCAAGACTTTCAATCGGACTGCAGAAAAACTGATGACTGGGCAAAGAAGGAATTGCACAAGATGAAATAGTCTTATAGAATGATCTCCCAAAGCTGCTCAAAGCCAGTGAGACACACAATGCAGCATTGGATTCATTCTCTTGACCTGGTAAAAAAGCAAACATTCTTTAGGAATGTGTGAAATGTGCTGCGTGGGAGGAGAAGTTTGACACATGTGGCTGTTTGCTAGACATGAAAAGCTGCCAGGGCTTTCAAGGTGCGGCTCCTCTCTCCACCCTTTGCAGTCGCGGCTGTCAAATTGATATGTGTTCTCAGATGTGAAGGGGACTGTATATGTTTGCGTTTCTGTATGGTTTCCTCAGTCTTTGGCTCATGCAAATACAGTAATGGTGGATGTAATTTCCACATCATAACTTACATTTAAAATTACACCCTGCTGTCACATCATCTATACTGTCCAAACAAAGCCAAAACACAATGACTACACATGACGTCAAAACTGACTTAAGAGCCAATCTGACTTTTGGACATCTTAACCTTATCATATAAAAATTACTAAGCAACAGAAATATTTAAAAAGCATAAGTAAATGGACATAAACTGTCTCTGGCTAGTTGATGCTAGCTGCCTTAAATAAAGCTAATTTAGCCACTTTTCCCTGTTTATCCTTTACTTGAAAAATCAATCTTGATGCTCCAACATTTTAGTAACTGATAGTTCGAAGGGGCCCCTTCAGAATGAGTGAACCCAAATCACTTAAGCGGTTTAATTATTAGGTGGTAACATTTGGAGTCAAAAAACAATGGCAAAGATATGAAGAAATTTAAATAACATCCTCCAGGTAGAGAACAGTCTCCTATTGGTTGACAGGGGTGGGAGGTGCTTAGAGCTGTGGCCAGTGTCATGACGGCACTCACTGAAGAACGAAGGTACTACAGTTGCAGTGTGGCTCAACACAACACAATATTACTCATAACCAGAAACAACAGTGACATGAAAAAATCATAAAAGGCTGTATGAATATGTTGAGAATTAGATTTGTAAATAAGATGAAAAGCTCAGCTCATCATTGAGTCCATGTGGTTCTGCTGTACTTATAAACTGAGTTTGCCACAACACATAAATAACAAAGTACCTAATTCGAATCAAATGGGGGGGGGGGGCAACTAATAGTCCCACTAAAAGTTAACTAGCCTAACGTTAGCTTAACTTCCCTGCAGCTTCTGGCTTTGGTGAAATTTGTGCGATTTGATTTGGTTATGTCACCTTTAAATTACGTTTTAAATGTTTTTATTTATAGATGAATTTATTAAAGTAGCTTATTAGTTCAAACGGAGCAGAAAGCTGAAGAAGAAACAAGGACATTCTGTTTGTAGATGCAGATTGTCCAAACATAAGAGTAAAATGTTTTTTTAGGTATTCTGTAAAGTCTTTGACAATAATTAGTAAAGAGACATAAAATTAAGGTTTTAGAGTTTATAAATCTGTTGCACGGTTTGGTTCACTGTTTCTCTAGTTACCTTTAAGTGCGCTCTACCTGGGCTAGTCAGTGGACATTGCTGAGACTCAACACGCTAACGATCGGGAATCAAGCCGCCAGGTCCAAGTGCAAAGTTTGCTGTGACACAGACTCTGAGGCAGGAATTCTTTAGACAGAATATGAAGTGAACTAACAGGCTGGTGAAGAGCTAGCAGCTGAGGGTTGTGACTGCAGACTATTATAGTTCAACAAAGAGGAACAACAAAGGTATCAATGGCCAACAACAGCTGGGTCTGCTTCCTCCAAAGAACAGAATTTGATGGATGGGGAACACGATATAGACTTTTCCGCTGTGCAGCCACACAACAGCCTATATGACATTTGATATTTCAGTGGACATGTCCAGTCCGGACTAATCGTCTTTTCATGACATAACGGAAGTAGTCAAATCTAAAAAATGCAGAGGACACATGTCATTCTCATCCAAATTGTGAAATGTGCTACTTTCTCATCTTACAGATAAGAAACACAAATATATAACGTTCAACTGGTTGGAGAGAGAGTACGCACAAGAGAGGAAAAGTGATAACACATTCCCTTATGCTATAATCATTTCCTCTCTCCAGTGCAGTTTCTGCCTCAACAGCTAGCTCACCAGCTGAGAGACTGAGAGGATGTACTGGGAAATGTGCATCAGCAGCAACAAAAAAAATGAAAGATAGGCTACTTGGAAACTATTTATTCTGAAGTTCAAGCTTTGATCAGCTCTTTGAGTGGAGTTTAAGTGGAGTTCACACGGACACCTGCTCATTCAAAACAAGTGTTTTATCCTCAGATGACTTATGACAGGAAGTGAAAAGGCAAAGTCATTTTTTTTTATCATTGTAAATGGTTTCACACCAGCAAAACCAGAGCTTCTCTAAACTAAACCCTTTATTTCTCACCCATCCTCCACCTCCTGGAAACCAGTAGTAGTCTTCTACATCTCTGCTTTGCACACACGGTTTTAAACGAGCCAGTCAAGTCTGAATGATTTTATCTAAAGTTTACCCCACTGACATGTTCCGTGCATGTAATGTTTTACGTGCATGGTCGACAGTAATGTTGAATCCACAGAGAATTATTTCAAAATCTGCAGTTCCGCTCTCAACTCTACAGAAAGCTTTAGTACCTTTCAGCTCTTTGTTTTGGTTTTGGTTTTTACTGTTCTTATTCAGTCTCGAACCTGCAGCTGGCCTGTGTTTTACACAGCAAATAACCATCAATTAAACCACTGTTACACTCTCACAGTGGAGAATTTAGCAGCTACAGAGCCAGATATATCCCTCAGGAGTTGGTAGATGAAGACTGGGTGGACGTGCAAGAAGGGGTTAATGTCAATGTTTTGTTTACAGCTTCAGAAATCCATTAGTGCTGCTTTCAGATAAAGACGCTTTTAACTGCTGTTTCAATAATCAGGTTTCCATTCAAATGTTGTGCAAATTTTGACCAAATCTTTAAAAAAATCGTCAAAAGAGAAAGCAAATAAATGTGTATTGTTGCTGTTATGAAAATATTAGGAGTTGGCTCAGTGAATTAACCTGCCAGTGGCTGTAATTATTAATTATGGTATTTCTGTTTATTTCATGTATTCATTTGAGGAGTCTGTTTCCATTTCTCAGGTCATTTTAATGTTGAAATTGAGCATAGAAACAGATGGAAGGGAAGTCACTACTGTGACTTTAAGCACATATTGTAAGCTTTTCTACAATTAAGAAATAAATATTGCGCATAGAATAATGAAAGTGACTTTTGTTGCATGCATCAGCAATCTGCATCTTATCTTCCAAGCCACAAGATACAAACTTTGTATTTATTTCATCATGGGAACAACACCCACGCATTATCGCAGTGCACAACTTCACAGCTCAGTGCAGTACCTGACAGAGCACTGAGAGTGAAAGCATTCAGGGAACCATTCCAGCGAAAGCAGTGCAGCTCCTCTGACAGTTTTTGCTCAGTCAGTGGTTTTTTGCCCACAGACGCAGAGTTGCATCTGGGCCCTAACAGAAACTCTGATGTTCCCACCACCTACAAGCTCAGCGTGACCTTCTGTTCACAACTTTTATCTGTAACTGACATGGGGAAAACAACAATGGGCAACAAGACAGGCAGACGGGCACGTGCCAACACGCTAAGCACTGCACCCTATTTTGACACAGCAGGAACGCATGTTTTCCCACACAGGCCGTGGAAACCAAACATGTTCTCACAACTGTTCCTCTAAGATGATAGCAGAGAGGTTTATGTAATCCTCCACCTATGTAATCAGAAGATCGGCACAGCTCTGATTTTTTTCTACAACCACCACATAGCATGAAACATGGTGGCATGACTGAGAAGCATCTATAAAAGATAAAGACTGTGCTTTATTAGAACAGAGGTATCCAACATCCCTGCCGGGCCCATATGCTGTGTGTGAGACTGGCCACAGGGTAGGACCAGGTCTCATTCACAGATCCACTGCAACCAATTAGGCTTACTCAGGTCGCCACATCAAATAGCTGCTTAAAATCTAATGGGATTAGTTGTTTTTGCATGTTATTGTCCTGCTGATGGGATTTTCGTCTACAAGACACACATCTGAACCTGCAGAGGTTTAATCTCTTTTCCAGATGTTTCATCCTCCATTATTCACATGTGCTGGGAATTTTAGAATGATGCCTTGTGGAGCTTTACATCATATGTCATCAGTAATGGATCCGCATTGCGAGGCATGTGAATTCCTTCAGAACTGAGAGAAATGGCGCATTGATTTTAATATTACAAACAATCACTGGCTGTGGCTCCTCTGCAGCCCAGAGGTGCAGCACTTCAGTCTCTCTGTAATGGAACTTTGTGTGGGCTGAGAGCTCACTGACGTTGGCTCTCACAGAAACCTCCACATGAAAACGCTTTTGCAATGTCATATCGTGGAGAATAGACGCAGTTATCCAGATGACTACAGCAGTGGATTGTGCAGCAGATCAAACGGGCTGGCCTGGGGCGCATTATATCAGATTTCATTTTGAGTTGAGGCCCTTCATTCATTTCTGACATTTACAGTTGGATCGGTGCACCCCTCTCCGAGGCCTCTTGGCTCTCCATCTGCACTGAGGCCCCACCAGCCACTCTGGAAAAACCCAGTGCATCTGACTTGCATTGCCTGGCTCCACTTGTGTGTTCTGTTTGGCCCGTGCCGCTGGAGGAGGAGAGCGGGCCAATTACCAGCCGCCGCTCCGAGACCAATATGATGTCATCCTCCCGCTCCGCCATAACAGGCTGCAGATGAGAGGGGCTGGGCCTCTCAGCAGCCTTATTCACTTAACGGCAAGCAGGAAAGAATTAAAAAAACTCAAAATGGTATTGAATATCTGTGAACATTAACATTTTTCTTCATCTTAACTTACTTATTATCCTTTAAAGTGGTCTCTAATGCATCACAGCCTGTTAGGAGCACAACAGACTGGAGATAGCAAAGATAATATCTCACTGTTTATCTCATGAGCCAGAGCACCTTGTTTGAATAAGACTGATAACAGCCCATGAGAAAACAGTGGGAATGCCATTGTGTATTAAGGCCTGTACATTTCACAGATGTGAAGCGGATGCAAGTTTTCAGAGGCAGAACCTCAAATGTGTTATCAACATGACCCACCCGCACGAAAAATCACCTGGATGATACAGTTGTTGTGCCTTTCTCGTTTGCAGCCACTCCCTCGTTCCTTGAAAAGCTGCAGTCAGCAACTGCGTCCCCACATATCAAAGAAGAAGAGAGTTTAACAATAACTCTGAGAGTGGTGGGAAAAAAAAAAAAAACACTGAGAAATACTACGACGCAGGCCCATGCACTCATTCACACTCCAAACACACAATTGAAAAAACTCTGGAGACTACTGAAGTGCTGTCCCAGAAGGTCTTGCATTTCCTAGGAAGTCTTGAAGCCACATCAGAGAATCTGAAGGGGCCTGTGGGCTGCAACAGATCTCCTCTCATTTCCCCACATACTACATCTCCAACGCCCACCGACCACACTCTACATATAGACTCTGGAGATGATATAAAGCCTGTGCTGATAGCAGGCCACAGCTCAGAGTATAAACAAATGGCAGCTTTAACTGTTTAGGTGTGTTCAGCTGTGATTTTATCTCCATGTGAAAAAAAAAGAGTCAATCTGTATCTGTACAAAGCATTAAGGGGAGGAGAGGTATCAGCAACTGTCAGCAGTCATTTGTGTGCAGAGACAGACTTTGTTTGAAAGGCAACCTACAAGTTATGTGTGAAATGTGGAAATTGCAGAAGTTTTCACTGATGCTGTTCACACTAACAATACTCAGGAAGTCTTCCGGTTCAACAGCAGATCTTTACTTGATTAGTTTCATTTGCATCTGTGAAACGTAAATAATTTAGTTTAGCGTTGTTGATGCTGTGTGTATACAGAGATACACTTGCTTTACTGTGCGTGGGGAATAAGACAACAATAGATAAATAACGATAATGATAAATTAAATACCGGTTTTGCTTCATAATACAGTCCATCCTAGGAGTCGTCCTCTTGGCACCATGAATATCTGTAGAAAATTTCATAGTAATACATCAAATAATTGTTGATTGATAATTTCAGTCTGGACCAAACTGGATGGACCCATTTGTAGAGCTATACAGCTAGGAAGTCTAAAAAACTCACTGTTATTCTCTTCCCCATAGCTGAAGATACATTATCAACAACATCTATTGGTATTTGTTGTGGGAGAATGAAAAGCTTTGACAGTAAATTCCTCTCTAATTCTTCACAAGCCACAGTTCAGATATGGCTCAGGGGAGGGAGGGTGAAGCGAGGCCAGGCACTTAACCTCAGCATGAGGTGGTAAAGGAATGGACTTCATACCTTTACAAATGAAAAAAAACTATTGGTGTAATAATTCATGATTAATTAAGGCTAAGAAAAGCTGTCATTCATTTTCAGCTCAAAGTTTTGAGATTCAAAACACTGGCATGTCATCAGCTGTGGGCCCTGGATAGGACATCCCAAAAGAGTCCCTAAAATATCCAAGGAGGCCCTGGATGATCAAAGAGACAAGAGACAAGAGACGTCATTTTAAAAAGCCATTTTAAAATGAAAACGTAGCAGGGTGGACATAGCCTAAGCTAACTGACTCTCTGCCAGAAAGCAACAGGTGTATTTCCCAAAATCTCGAACTTCTACTTTAAGGGTCCACAAGCCGAAAAGGTTGGGAACCACTGATTTGTTGCATGTCATCTCACTCTGCGGTCACTGTCAACTGAAGGCAAATAAAACCAGAAATGATTGGTTTTAAGGGGATATGAACCAGAGCTTCCATGCAGACATCCAATCAAAGCTCTACCCATCACTTCTGCAGAATGGATGTCTGTACACACGACAAATGAAGGATGTACTTCAGTCCTATCATCCTCTTTCATGGGGGCTGACCCCTCTCTGTAAGAAGACCCCAACCTTGTCAATGTGTCTTTGCGTCTGTGTCATAGAGACTGTGTGAGCTATGCCCCGCTTCGCATTCCTCTGCCATCCAACCTCTGTCCAGCCTGGACTTTCCCACAGAACCCTAAACCCTGTGAATGAGAGTAGGCCTTTGTTTCAGGCATTTTTCATCCTGATCCCAGCAACTTCCCCATGGTGGAATGCAACAGGAATGCCAGCGCCAGCTACCTGGCATTAGAGAGTCTTTGTGCGGAAATAGGAGAGGCTGAAGGAGAGAGCAGGTCAAAGAGGTTTGACAATGGATAGCTCACTTCTCAAGGTGCCCAGCCCGTATTATAGCGCTAGGGAACCCGGGTCAGGTCTCAGACATAGCAAGGTGCACCAAGGAGAAGCGAAATAAATTTCTTTCTTTTTTTTTTTTTTAACATCTAGGTCAGTTTCGCTATGAGCTCTGTCATTATCACATCTGTCAAGTTTTATCCAACTGCACAAATTATTAACTGGAGCACCCATGTAGCAACTGATTGGCATGCATACACGAGCCACAGCTGAAATGTGTGTCTGCAGCAGTTAACAGGTTGTTGCGAGCTTATCACTAACTGAGAGCTGGAACGGTGACGCAGCGGTTACCCTCAAGGTGCAATTCCATTCATTCCTGTACACTGAGAAAGCAGCGAAGGAGAGTTTTAATTTGAGCGATGCCATGTGAGGATGAGGATTTATTATGATGCAATCTGATAGATGATGGATGAGTTCTTTTCCTCAAAACGTCACAACAGGAGTTAATTTTCGCTTTTGGGTTTTGAATGACATTCAGCTGTGATTCTGCAGCTGGTGCAAAGCAGTGCATAACCAACATGAAAACATCTAATACCAAAAATAACAACACATTCACACTGATAGGACCGATGGAGGGGCCACCAGTGTGGAGTCACTCGCTTTAAGGCAGGACGCTCACAAACTGACAGACAGACAGACAGTTACCTGGGCCCGTCAGTAAAGCCATTTCACCTGTAACCTGAGCAGACTGGCTTCTGAGACGCCGGCTGATCTTCGCTGGATCCTGTGTCTGACGATAAGGAGCTGAGATAAGGCGCTTAATGAAGGGTAACGAAAGAACTATGAAGACAAATGTGGAGCATCAGGTCACACTGAGGTGATACTACATGTGATAACCACAATTACCAAGGGGCCTCCACTCACCTCCTGTGAGAACCAGCATCTGCAACCTGCTGCCAACTCCTCTCGGCTGGAAGTCCGTTCCATAATAAATATAAATAACCTGAAAAATAACTGAGATTGAATACGTATGATTAGCTGCTAAACAGCAGTGTCACTTGCCATTTTGAGTCAACCAAAATGAAGCGAATCAACCCCAACCCTAGTTCTAGTCCAAACCACCCAGACCAAATTTGAGCTGCCCTATTTCTTTGCTGTTCACTTATAGCAGTTTGACTGTTCGACATCCCTTTTCCTAGAAAACTCAGCAGATGTTGTATTTATTACACCAGGCTGCCAAGAATCTCGGGGAGGACAACTGAACACGTGAGGAGAAAGGGAAACTTTGTGTTGACCAGACTCCCCTTCTCCCTCCTGAGAGGAAATTTTATGAACTCACTGGGGAAAGATAAGGCTTCTTCCTCGACACGACCGCTCATACTACAAATTCCTCTGAAATCGCTGCAGTATATTCACAGACCAATGTACGTGTTCACACCTAAAGCTAAGAGATAGTTGCCAGAATTCACTGCCATGACCTAAATATGAACCAAGAGCTGCCATTTTGAAACTGGAGGTGACAGGTCACAAATCAAAGCAGAGCATAGACAAACCTTCCTAGATGGCTATAGTTAGATTTTACGTCTGAACGTAGCTCATTTTAATTATGGAGGATTTTCTTTTTATAGAAAAATATGAAGATACATTTTCAGTTGTGTGCTCCTTTATCTGATTTACCAATTTTTTTTTATATGAGAGGAAAATCTAAGTCATGCAGCAGACATTTGCCTTCAGTTCTTGTTTGCTATTTACAAAAGCAGACTTCACCATGGTCACCGGGCCTGAGAGCGAAAGAGAATCATTTCCTATTTGAAACCTCATTATGTAACCGAAGGATAGCTGTGGGAGCTGGCTGCCACCCCTGAAGCACCCATGAGATTTCGCTGTTAGGTTAGGTTATATAGGATTAGAGCAGATGAGGGGCATCAGGATGGCGCTTGTTAAAAGTCTTGGTTTTGACATTATGGGAGAAACATCTTCCTTAACACAGTCATTGCATAGGGGAGTTTGCCTTCAAGTTTAACAGTCAAGTCCGGCCGCCATTCACAATCTTTGTTCTGAGCAGAAAAAGGAGAACAGTGTAGAGACAGTGCACAAATTAGTTCCTGTTGAGGCTGTAAAAGTAAAACCAAAAGATGAAACCTATAAATTCTGAATGAAAAAGACAACTGAAACACTGCCCCACAAGCCAAATCACAGAAAGTTAAGTCACAATGGCTGTAATTGTTTTGATGTTTGTTTTATTATATAAAATCATTATGCCATAAAAAATTTATAATTTCCTTGAAAACAGCATGTAAAAAAAATGGAGCTAAAAACCACATTAGCTGTGTAGTAATGATTTACAAGTAAAAGCTAGCTGGTCTGAGCTAAAACTAAAGCCAAATTTACTTTCCCTATTTCTTCTCTGTAATTTGAAAATATCGAGTTTGATGAACTAATATCTTGGTAGCTAATTCTTATTTCACATAAATAATGGGGGAAGTAACTGGATGTTGGAGAAAAGACAGTAACTAGACCAGGGGTCCCCAAACTTTTTCCTGTGAGGGCCACATAACTTTTCCCTTCTCTGATGGGGGGCCGGGTTCAGTTTGTAACAGAAAAAGTGTGACGATCGCAGGGGTGCCTAAACGTAAAAATTTATTGTTTTCTAGAAAGCCACACATAACCAAATAACCCTTTCCGGGTTCTTCACAGAAAAAAAAGTCAGGAAATAAATAATAACACTATTAATGAAATAAATAATAATAGTTCAGGGGGCCGGGCCAAATGTGGGGGCGGGCCGTATCCGGCCCGCGGGCCTTAGTTTGGGGACCACTGAACTAGACTGTTAAAACTAACCAACTTTAGCTTAGCAAAGTGGTGGTTGCTGCTATCTCAGCGTTTGACTTGGGTGGAAATCATGCAATTGGTTAAGCTGCCTTTAAATCACGTTTAAATAAATTAAAATGTTAGGTAATTAATAACATTGATTTCAATGACACATTTTTACTTTTTTATGTATTATGTGGCAAAAGATTTCTGTAAAACTAAAATTAAGAATCTGCAGCAATGCTAGCCGCTCTGTGAGGCTGTACTTAGCACTACAGTGCTTTGAGCTAAATGCTATCATCTGCATGCCAACATGCTCACAATGACAATTCCAATATG